>NC_041380.1:509753406-509761368 GCF_002162155.2 Triticum dicoccoides
TGTCATCCCCAATTCAACTTAAATAAAATTTAAACATGATGCAACAAAATGCAAACACTAGACAGTACCAGAAGCTAGGGATGTGACAAAAGGATAATGACAAGCTCACATAGTGTTTGTTAATCAATCCGCATGCAACTCTTCTACATATTTCTATTGTTGTTCAAAAAACACATGAATTACTATACCACAAGAGGAAATTAGATTTTTTTTCCCTATTTACGAGGATCGCGAGGTGAGAATGACGGGTAATAATGGTGCCAAGAAAGCAAAATCGAAAAAACATAGTCACACTGGCTCGAAGGCCACCATGACTCTGAGGTAAAATTCATTCTCACTTAAGAACACCGCCTGGTTAGCGGGGCAAGTTCGTGGAAGATGCGTCCGGTTGCTATTCTTTCGAATGCTTCAGATGATGTTAGTTGCGATGTAGTTGACGAAGCAATGATGGATACTAAGGGGAACACCGAGGTCGAGTCAAAATACTAACAACGGTAAAACTTGGACATATAACTCCTGCAAAAAAAACTTGAACATATAAAAGAAACTAATTCATGAAAATCCCACCAATGCACTATCGTTAGAGTCGTACAGGCAGAAACATAGATCCTATGCATCCATTCATCCAAGGCGCCAAATGCGTGGCACTAACCATTGGAAACGATATGTTAGAATTATGATATTTGTTAGATGTATCTTTATGGGAAAGATAAATCGAAAAACCCTCTTGTGAACAGTTTAAAAACAAGTATGCTAAAGTAACATGTTTACTTGCTCTTTTCCTCATACTGAAAACTGCGCTCGCATTATGGGGATCACTCAAACTTTTTATTTTTCTTGAGGTGTTTAGTAAGAGGCCTCACAACTTTAGAAAAGTTCTCAACGAAGCGGCGGCAATAACTCGCTAGACCAAGAATACTCCTAACTTGCTTAACCGATTCAGGTGGAGTCCAATCAAGGACGGCCTGAACTTTCTCAGGATTGACAGCAATGCTTTTACCAGAGATCACGTGGACTGCGAGCCTTTGTACTGCTGCATTGATATGATACGTATCTCACTGTCACTTACCACTATGGGCTAGTGAGCTGCAGCCCAGGCTGCCATGGCCATGCATGAATTTGCCATATCATGTGATGAAAGTAAACATATTTCTATGCCAAGATTACCGAAGTGAAGGGGAATGCCAGTAAGATACAACTGACCATATATCACACTGTCTAATAAGAATAATATCTTACACCATGTGATGCACTGGCAATGCACAATCTGCTACGCTCATAGAGGTGGAACCATGTCCACCATCTCCATTCACTGGTGGCACCAAATGCTAAAATGCATCAGCATATGCAGGCCCGTGATTAGAGGTGGGATATTTGCCGGGTACATCTTTATCAGAAAGATAAGCCAAACAACCATCCTATGTATCGTTAAGAAACTACTCAAAAGAAAATACATAGGATAGATGTTTAACTGCTTGTGCAGTTTTTGCTACTCTAATTTTTAAATGTCTCTAATCATATGATTAGTAGCATTTTTTTGCTCAAAAGAAGATGTTAGCAGGTGTAGCTTTAGATGGTCGGCTTGAACAACTCTTGTTCCGAAGCGCTTAAAAATAAGTATGTTAAACTATTAAAGTGCAGATATTTTGGCAGACGAAGATGTTAACTCTGCCCTGAATCGCTTTCAAAAGAACAGCGTGGATCGAGATATTTGCAAAGGAAGATTTTTTGCTTCTGTACCTTTATGACCTGGAAGATATTAGCTTGTGCATTCGAACAACTCTGTTCTACTGGTAATTTACTATATTTGACTCTGCCTAAGAGCAAGGTGCTATTTGCTTTGGTGCACTTTTTTTTTCTCGTCGCTCTCAGGTTTAACTGCTTGGCACAACTTTACGGGACACATAACCCTAAACTTCTCACTCTGTTTTTAACAAATTAGCGACTCTCTAATCATTCGGCTAAAGTGATTAAGTGAAGCCTGGAAATGGCATTGCTAATCAGTCTACGATACCTACATGTCTCGATGCGCACTTGCTTCCAAAACCTTGGATGCAAGATACCTGGAAAGTGCACGTAAAATAAACAGAGCACTACTGCTACTATCAATCGCTGTCTGCTTTCGTGCGTGCGCCCATTAGCAGCTAAGCTACTTGTCATTTTAAGCTCGCCCCGCCGCAAAGTGTGTACGATAATAAACTCCCCACATGGATATGGATGCCGACATACCAACAAAACCAGATCAACTACAGTCACGTCGCCATGTACGATATCATGGCAGATCCTTTCGTATCCACGGAAACAAAGCATGCGATTTTGCTAAAAAAAATTGGGACACGGTGAGGACGCGCACCATGTACACACACACCCTTCCGATGCACGTAGATAAGAGCGAGATGCACCTGAGTGCATAGTGAATTTGAATAAATATATAAAAATTCAAAAAAATAATTTACTTGTCAGAGATGAAAGACTCTTCTCCGTGCTTACAACTTTTTTTCTTAGAGATGACATCGGAGAAGCTCGTAACAAGAACACAAAAATGGAGCTAAAAAATGTCCAAAGCTGCAACAAAATTCGAGCTCCTTTTTTTTGTACAGTGCTCCTAGGATGTTATTGCAGTGTAAAAATTTACAAGGACCTACGAGCGTGTTTCATCTTTGATTGAAGGGTTACCTTCTAATCCTCACCTTTAATCCAAATTGAAATCCGTAAACGTTTCTAGGAAGGGGTGTATTGAAACAAAGTTTAAAACGTACTGTAATATGCTCATGACATTTTAATCTTAAATGTACTAAGAGAAGGTGCGCACATGCGCTCGCTCCTTTTTACTCCTTACCTCTTTTTTGAGTTGGCATACTTGTCAATTTTTAACACGCTGTGGGGTCGCGCACCACGTACACCCACAGTCGTGCAACTAACGCTGAGCTTTCACTGTTAGAGATAGGATCTTCGAGACTTAGCTGATGCCTTGTCATCCAATTATTTTCATGTTGTTACCAATGTTAAGCAAGACTAGAAGTGATGCAGTGTTGAAGGCATTGTTTTTGGGTGAACTCGGACTTTCTTCAGGGTGAAAACCCATGATCTTAGACCGGGCAACGACTACGCTTGTGCATCTTTTCCTTCTTAGAGGCATTGTTTTTGAAGAATCTCTTTTGTATTCCGGGTGTTGTCTTCAGTGATGGTCAGAGTGCTGCTGATGCTAGTGATTCATCAACGTGACGGGTCTTTTTTTTTCTTCTGTTCTTTTTATTTAATTTTTGGCTGTGTGTATCCTTGATGTCTTTGAATATCTTGTTGGTAAAAGACCTGGTAAAATCGGTATCTTCACGATATTCATATATTCCCTCTATCGAAAAGAAGCGATGCAGTGTACTAATTAACATCGCGTGAACATAACAAGTAATCCGATCTCAGTATGAAGTTTCGTGTAGATGATTAGTCTGAAGTTGATGATTTGGCTCCTAGTTCCACACTTCCACCTCATTTTTTTTCTCTTGTTGCAAGAAGGACGGTGCACACACCCGCCAAGACGGAAGCTCGCAAGTAGAGCGGCTGTTCGTCCGCGCACGGCGAGTCCGCCATCCATCCAAATATCTTGCTGCCCGCTTTGCCTCGAGAGCGACCAAAAGGTGTTCGTGCGTCCGCACTAGCCCCCTCACCCGCGCGTGTCCCTATCCCTGCAACAAACAACTCAGCTGCCTAGCTGCAGGGTGCAACTTGGCTCGGCCCGGGAGCGCCTTTCTACAAAGTACACTCCCGCGCAACACCACCCCACAGAACGATGGCGGGCACGGCGACCGCGCCCTCTTATATATACTCCACGAACGGAGCAGAGAGTTACAGACGAACACGAACAGCAGCTTAGCACAGGCATCACTCGACTTCGAATAGTCTGAAACATCCAGCGTTGGGTCTTGGGTGGACGCCTCCTCTCTCTCAACTTCATCAACAGTACCATGGGTCGCCCTGATTCGGAGGCGCCGACGTCGAGCATCGCCGCGGGGCTAGCTGCTCTCCAAGACCACGCCGATGGACACGGGGGAGGCGCGGCGGCGCCGTCGGGTCCAGGCTCGGCCTTCGACACCAACGTGGTGATCATCCTCGCCGCGCTCTTCTTCGCTCTGCTGTTCGCCATCGGGCTCAACTCGCTGGCGCGGTGCGCGCTCCGGTACGTGGGGATTGGAACCGCGGTCGCAGCCGGCCAGCCCGGGGCGACGGCGCGGGTGGCCTGCAGCGGCGGCGGCATCAAGAGGCGCGTGCTCAGGAGCCTCCCCGTGGAAGTGTACGGCTCCGGGGAGGACATCGACGACGTGTGCGCCATATGCCTCGGCGAGTTCGTCGACGGCGAGAAGGTGCGCGTGCTGCCGCAGTGCGGCCACGGGTTCCACGTCCGGTGCGTCGACGCATGGCTGGTGTCCCACAGCTCGTGTCCGACGTGCAGGCGGCCGGTGATCGACGGCTCTCCCGCGAAGGGCGACGACGGCGGCAGCCAGTGCCCCGCAGAGAACAGCACGATCACTGTGGTCATCGTGTGAGTTTTAGGGTGCAACGAAGCATTGCCATTGCCGGTACCACTTACCATGACAAAGGAGCACTGTTCTGCATGCGGAAGCTCTTGTAGAATCATCCGGCGATGGTTGCAATGCTTCTAAGATGTCAGGCGCGCGCTAGCATGTAGCTCGTGGTCGCATCGAGTATATGATCGAACATTCGAAATGCTCATTTGCTCACTGTAAATATTTGACGGCGAAAACATCATAGAACATTTTTCTTTTGGAAAGGGGGAGGATAACACCTCGTCTCTCCATCAGATATGCACACAGCCCTATATTATTGGTTATTTGATAAACCTATATTATTGGGTATTTAAGTATGTGAAGCCTAGGATCGATGCAGAACGAATCGGCTTCCATAAAAAGGGAAAACCTGAGGCCATCCTACTAAAAATATGACATGTCACTGAACTAAAAAAAAACTATGCTACTCCGGGGCAAAGCCAAGAAAAATTGGTGTGCACGCGTTGATGTTGACAGGTTCTATCAAGGTCTAACATGGGACTTTCATCACCGCACTCAAGCTTCAAACCAACACCTTCAACAAGAACATGTCGTTCGCACACGAACATTACCTGAAATAGAGAAAGGGAAGATCGCATGTTTTCACGAGGAGTACACACATACTTGTCCTCGAATTTGTCACTGACAATAACCTCTGTTGCCTAGCGATGTTTCACAAGTTGGATCTTCATGCTGAAAGAGCCCTAAACCTGGCCACACAAGTGGACAAGGACCTTTCCTCCTTACAGTCTGTTAGAAGGGAGAGAGGTTTTTTTTTTTTTAGGATCAGGGAGAGAGGGATTTGGTGGAATAGTTTGATGTATTGCTTGAGCCTCGTGGGCATATATATAGGAGTACATGATCAACTTGGAGCACAAGGCAAGCCAGAATATTTCCTAGTCTAATCTATGTTTCCTAATACAATCACGTTACTCAACATCCCCCGCAGTCACAACGGTAGCGACGCGGACGGTGAGACTGGAGAAGAATCCGAAGGCAAGCCGACGGACACCCTCCCACGGTCGTAATGGCCGACGCATCGCGGAGTCGTGGCTGGAGTGGAAACCAACGAGGTTGCTCAAGCAGGCGGTAGCCCTTTGTGCCGTTTGTCGAGGTAGCCGAGAGCCGAGAGTGGTGTAGCCGTGGTCGAGATAGCCGCGCGAAGAATGTCATGGTCGATGTCGAGTCGGGGAGCCGGTGTCGAGGATGTCGCCATGGAGCCGCGGGAGCAAGAGGGCGCCGAGTTAGCATGGGCGGAGTGGTGTCGAAGTAGTGGTGCGTCAGGAAGAAGACGTTGTTGACGACGCGTCGCGGCGGGTTTGCCAAGCCCGGGGACACATCATAGACGAAGGCACGCACCGGTGTTGCCAGCACCGGGCATGCGTAGAGGACGAAGACGAAGTTGACGAAGCGCCACACCAGGCTTGCCAGGCCTGGGAAAACATCGTGGATGAAGGCACGCATCGGTGTTGCCAGCACCGGGCATGCATAGACGAGGACCTGCACAAGTTGTACGCCATGTCAGAGGAGTCGGAGAGGCTAGCAGAGAAGGACTCGACGACGGTTGCGGCGTCAATCAACGCGGAGCCGATGTCGCCTGCGGTTGTCGGAGTAGATGGAGTGGTCGGGGTAGATGACGATGACGCTGGCGACGGGCCGGTGCTGGACGAAGACGAAGGAGGTGGACGAGCGGCGGCGGCGGCTACGTGGGTAGCGGCGGCGGCCAAAGAAGAGCGGCGGCGGCGGCCTGACGGCGGCGGCGGCTAGGTTAGGAGCGCAGCGGCGGTGCTCGAAGTAGGCGAAGAACCCGACAGCATGACGAACACCGGCGCGGACGATGGCGTTCCCGCGCCAAGGGAGGTGGCGCGACGCATACCACGGGAAGTCAACGCGCGTGGACGACAAAGTGGACCGTGGGCCGCCGCGCTACGGCCCGAAGGGGCGACGCAGCGGCGGCGGGCAGGTCGGGGTGACGGCGGGAAGACCTCGGGGCGGCGGCAGGGACCGCGGGCCACGGCGCGACAGCCCGAAGGGGCGGCGCGGCAGAGGAGCGCGGGTCGGTGTAACCGCGGGGACGACCTCTGGACGGCGGCGTGGACCGTGGGCCACGCTCGCTACGGCCTGACGGGGCGACGCAGTGGCGGCGCGAGGGTCAGTGCTGCCACGGGGACGACCTGGAGCGGACGGCCTCTAGGCGGCAGTGGACCGCGGGCCGCGGTACTACGGCCCGAAGGGGCGACGCAGCAGTGACGCGGGCCGGTGCAGCCGGGAGAAGAACCACGGGGCGGCGGCGTTGCGGCCCGACGGGGCGACGCAGCGGCAGCCCATTGCTCGATCGGTAGAGGGGCGCGCTGAACTCGAGACGGTCTTCATGGGGCCTGCGGAGGCGCGCGCAACCAACGGGCCAGGTCGGTCGCACGGCGTAGATGAGACGGATCACGGCGGCGGGCGGGTGATCAATCTGATCGCGCGCGAGGTCGGGGACGCCGCTCGGTGGAGGCGCGGTGACGGCGGAGTCCAAGATGAAGCCGGCGGCGGCGGGCGGCTGGGCGGCTATGATTGGCCGCCACATGGCGCGAGGCCGCCGGGTCGGGGTGATGCAGGTGTTCCGATCGAAGCAGGGCGGTGACGGCCGACGTAGATCGACGAGCGGACCGTCGCGCGAACGGCGGCGGTGAAGGGCCGCCGCATGACGCGGGGCCGCCAGGTTGGGGCGACCGGCGGGCCGACGCAAGGACGCCGCGCGAGGCCGCCGGGTCGGGGCGACCGACGGGCAGACGCGCGAGGCCGTCGGGTCGGTGAAGAAGCCGGCCGATCGCGCCAATGTTGGAGTAGAGGCGCACGGGATCGACGGCGGCGATGGGTGACGCTAACCGGATCAGATTGACCGGAAAACCAAAAAAGAGACGCCGATCAAAGCGACCGGCGAGAGGGAGAAAACCCGGATCAAAGGATCGGGGAAAAAGACTCTCTAGGACAGCCGGCCAACACGGCCGGCGGACGAACCCTAGGTACGGGCGGCGCGGCCCCTGGCGGCGGTCATGGAGGCCGACCGCCCCGGAGGCGGCGCGCGGGTGCGGAAGCGGCGGCAGCTAGGGTTTAGGATCAACTTGCGATAGATACCATGTTAGAAGGAAGAGAAAGATTTGATGGAATAATTTGATGTATTGCTTAAGCCTCGTGGACATATATATATATATATATAGGAATACATGATTTACTTGGAGTAAAAGGCAGGTCAGAATATTTCCTAGTCTAATCTATGTTTCCTAATACAATCCCGTTACTCAACACAGTCTATGACGCACCTCATTCGATCCCGTCGATAGGAAAGAGAGAGACACTTGAACACAATATGATTTTCATATCTGACCACTCTTGCAGCCACCTCACAAATCAC
>NC_041380.1:509761652-509871029 GCF_002162155.2 Triticum dicoccoides
TACTCGGGAATCGCCATACGGATCTGCACACGCCACCAAAGTCGGACCGCGCCTCCACGCACTAGATTTGGCAGCACCCCACCTCCAGAATCGTGGGATGATGACACCGATGATCTCGCATTTCTGGGGCATCGCAAAGTCTTTGGGGGCGAACATCTTCAGCATGTCCTTCAGGTTGGGAAACGTCATGCGCACCCCGCCCACGGGCTTGCTAGGCGAAGACATCCCCAGGTGGGGGGCACATCGGTCTTTGGGGAGTAGGCAGAGGCGGTAGGCGAGATTGAGTGTCTCCTCCATGGTCTTGGACATGAATACATTGGTGCACTCTTACTCTTCATGCGGCTATGCACAAGCCACCTACCATGCCGCAACCAAAGCCATGTGGGGTCCTACCCTCGCTTTTCGGTGACTGCCACTATAACTCCTCTTGTTGAACCTCCTCCCTGTCCTCTGAACCAGCGGCTGGAGGTGGCACAATGGCGAGGCTACGCGAGCTGCTAGCTCTCCCGCATGGTTCAAAAATAATAATTGTTAAGAGCATGAGCCTTACTACACCACTAAAACTAAGTCATTTTTTGTCGTATCAAAAGAACTCACAAGGTGAGAATGACAGGCGACGAAGGCACCCAGAAGACAAGAACGAAAAATTATTGTCACTATAGCTCAAAGACCACCATGACTCGGAGGTTAAATTCCTCCCCGGTTAGGAATGCCATCTGGTTGGTGGGGCAAGCTCACCGTGGAAGATGCATCGGTTGCTATCCTTTCAAATGCTTCAGATGGTGTTGGTTGCCATGTTATTGAAGAAGCAGTAATGCAGAGTTGGAGACTAAGGTAAACATCGAGGTAGATTCGAAGTGTTATAGACGGCACAACTAGAACATACATAAGAAACTATCTCATACAAATTCAATGATGCACAACCTGCGAGAGTCAACATATCAGAAGAAACATGTCCTTCACCTCCATCCCTTTTAAGGACGAATGCATGACACTAGCCACTAGGAATGATATGTTAGAAGGACTATATCTGATAGGTGTATCTTTACGGAAATGATAAGTCAAACAACTCCCTTGTGAATGGTTCCAAAACAGGTACTTCCTCCGTAAACTAATATAAGAGCGTTTAGATGACTATTTTAGTGATCTAAACGCTCTTATATTAGTTTACAGAGGGAGTACTATATATGCTAAAGTTAGATATTTGCTTATAATTTTTTCTGAGCTTCTCACCGCATGTCTGCAAGCCACTACCGACGTTGTACTGATAAGTATCACATTGTCATCTTCCACCTCGCCACCCTTGGGCTGCAGCCCAGGCTGCCATGGCCATGCATGGATTTCCATGCCTTTGTACAAGTTCTTCTGATGAAGAAAACATATTTATGTAAGGATTACCAAAATAGAGGGAACTTACAACAAGATACAACTAATTATAGATTGCATTATCTAATCTTTCTTTTCTAAATTGTTACAACCTACTATCTATTTTTCCTAATCATGCAACCATGTCACATAAGTAAATCATGCATGCTAGTAAGAATAATATCTCAAGCCACCTTCTACGTACATAGAGATAGAACCATGTCGACTATGTCCATTCACTGGTTGCACCGAATGCTAAAATACATTAACGTATGTTGACCAATGGGTACGATAGCTTAGAAGGGTGATATTTTTGAAAAGTTGAGTCAAACATCTCTCCTAAGTATCGTTAATTAAGAACTGGTGCAGGTTTAGCAGAAGGTTAGCGTGAACAACTCTTCTACCGAAGCGCCTAAAAACATGTATGTTAAACTGTTAAAGGGAAGATATTTGACACATGAAGATATTAACTCAGTTCTGACTCGTTTTAAAAAGAACGGCATGTTTAGAGCAAGATATTTGCAAAAGCGAGATACTTGCGTGCGCAACTTTATGACAAGGAAGATATTAGCGAGTGTGTGCATACCCGAACAACTCTGCTCTAAACTGCTAGTAGTGTTCAATATGTTAAAATTATTTTTGTTTAGCACACTGAGGGCAACATACTATTTACTTTGGTGTGCGCCTTTTTACTCGTCGCTCCGAGGCTTAACAGCTTGGTGCAACTTTACATGGTGGATAACCTAAACAATTCACTTTTGTTGATGCTAGTTTACAAAAGTAATTAGTATATACCTAAAGCGAATGCTGGATGTGACACTGCCAATCACTCTGTGATGCCTCCATGCCCACCTGCCTCCAAAACCTTGGATGCAAGACACCAAGAAAGTGCACGTAAAATAAACAGAGCACTACCGCTACTAACTATCGATCACTGTCTTGCTTTGGCGCGTGCACACACTAGCCACTTGCCATCTCAAGCACTCTTAGGTACAAAGCGTACGATTATAAACTCCTCACATGCAGGCCGACCATACCAAGAAACTCATAAAGGGAAGTTCAGATCGACGCCAGTCGCGATGCCATGTAGGTTGCCGTGGCAGATCTTTCCGTAGCCACGGAAACAAAGCACACCCTTTTACCACGGGGTTTCTCTAGGAAATGGCATTGTAGTGGAATGGTCCTTTTCTCCCTTCTTGAAATAAGATAAAACCTCACGGTCTTTGTATCTTCAGATGCACACAACAACAACACTATTGAAAATAATGTTTAGCGTCGATAACAAAAAGAAAAAAAAATCCAAGGTCATTCATGTAATCACGTTGATTGGCCTCACCACAACATTGGGTGATAAATATAAAGACAAGCGTACACGTATGTACATAGAAAATAGAAGATACAGAAGCTTGTTGGATGATCTTTTGGGTCCGAACTACAGACAGTGTGATCCAGACACACGTGGTGGGAGATATGAGGTGATTCATTGGAGTTGCCTTAGCACACATGTTTCTTTTGATTCATAGGATAGGATTATCGTAGGAATAAGAATATTATAGAAAATGAGATGACATGTATCTCAAATTCTATGAGTAGGAGTAGGAAACAAGATGTCATTTGGTTGACACCAAAGGAATTTTTTCATTGAGTCTAGGTTCATTTTTATTTTCCTATGAAATGTGAAAGATAGGAACCAATCCTATATAGGAATAGAAATCCATTTCTATGAATCAAATGGCTCTAAAGAAAAAAATTTATAAGAATCCTATCCTCATATGAAACTTCACCCGCAAAAAAAAGAAGAATTCATATGAAACAATGCCCTGTACATTTGGATCTTTAATGTGAGAGAAAAAGTGCGCTTATGAGCACTCCTATTTTAACAAGCAATAGGGACGCTTACAACGTATACGCACACTTGTGCTATTTCTAATACGTAGTGGGGTCGCGTCCCGCGTAAACCCACAGTCGCCGCGGCACTAACGATCGTGGATGTGATATTTCACAACCAGGTAGAATCTTTGGGACTTTCCCTATGCCTTATCATCAAGTTATTTTAGTTGTTAGTTGTCACCGAGGCTGGGCACGACTATGTGAGCACGAACTTTGCTCACAGGTTTGTTTTTTCACGAATACTTAAAATCTGCGTATCTTTTTAGTGATAGAAGAACATAAAATGAGTACAAAATAGAGAGTAGAGTACAACACATGGTATGAACGTAGAAAGGCACGAGCATGGAGAGACAGATGCTCAGCCAGGAGCATGGCTCGCAGGTTTGGATTAACGAGTACTCCTACTCAGCATACGTTCTTTAGCTGTGTGCGTTCCGCTGGGGTTAGGGGGGTCTCTCGAGTCTCGACAGCAGACCCCAAGTACCTATGCACGCAAGCAATGCCCACGCGAAGGAGATACTTGTAGTGTTAGAGTTGTATCGAATATTATTATACAAGGTAGGTTACAGTTGGACTTGGTTTTGAACTGTGTGTATACAGGGTAGGAGTTGTGTCTTAATAGGACACTTGTATCCTAGGCCTTTCATATATATCGGGGGTAGACACACGATGTAACCGATGCCAACATAATAGCACGGGCACGCGGGGGAGCCGGCGGCGTGTGCCGGCGCCCGGGCGGCCGGGGTGCGGTATTGTAGCGGTGTCATGGGGAGGAGCGCCCGTAGTCAGGCCCCGGGGATGTAGCTATGATGATGAACCTCGTTAACAAATCTCGGTGTCGTACTCGTGTGATTGCTTAGTCCTCGGATGATTAACGAAATGCCTCGGATTTATTCTAACAAGTGGTATCATGAGCAAGTTTCGATTTGAGGCCGTGGTGTTGATTTAGAGGATAGATTGTCGTCGAGTTCGTCGCGAAAGGTGATGTGTGTTTCGTGGAGGTCATCGGGTGCGCTATCTACGAGATCGGAAAAGCAGTCAGGAAGGGCAGCGGCAGCGGAGTCACGCAACGTGGCGGCGATCAAGATCGAATCGGCCTCGTCAGGAGGCAGATGGCCACGGTGGCTAGCAAGCGGAATCGACATGTGGCTCGATGGCTGGCTGGCGTGCGTAGCGTGGCAGGCCACGCGGAGGCTGGACGGGGCGCTGGCGCATGGCAGGCAACGCCCATATTGGGCTGGCGTTGTAGGGCAGCAGTCTGGGCAGGCTGGCCCAGGCGAGGCTGGTTGGCGAGCGTGGCTGTGGCCCAAGCGGTACGGCTGGGGTGGCGTTGGCTGCCAAGGCCTAGCAAGGAAAGGCCGAGGCGGAGCCGGCTGATGGCAAGTGCTACGAGCTGCGTGAGATGTTAGCAGACCTAAAAGGCGAAAGGAGGATTGGCTCGAGGGTAATGCAGGCATGTCTAACTACGAAGCGGAAGCCAAATTTTGGACATCGCTTTGGTCTGTCCAAGTGCCGGGGAAGGTTAGAAATTTCCTTTGGAGGCTTGCTAAACATTCCATTCCCACCGAAGATGTTCGACACACGAGGCATATGTCCGATGATGACAAATGTCAGCTATGTGGGATGCAGGATAACTGGCGGCATTCACTGATGCAGTGTTCTGTTGCCCGGTGTGTCTGGGCCCTTGTGGATGATGACGTTGCTGATTATATTCAGGCTTCTACAGAGCAAGATGCTAAACGCTGGTTATTCTGTATGTTTAATGATTTACCACATGCTAGCATGGTCAAGCTAGTCGTGACTTTGTGGGCATTATGGACGGCAAGGCGTAAAGCTATTCATGAGGGAGTCCTGCAGAGCCCTCATGCTACACATGCTTTTGTGACTAGCTTCATCTCTGAACTAGATTCTCTGAAGACCCCAGCGCATGTTGCACAAAATGTGGCTGCGACTAGCTCGGGAGCAAGGCGTACTAGTACATGGTTGGCCCCTGCTGTGGGAGTTGCGAAGATACAAGTTGATGGAGGCCAGGCGAGGAACGGTAGGAGCGGTGCAGCTGCGGCACTCTGCCGAGATCACAATGGCGTCTATTTGGGGTCGTCGGCTATGGCTTTTTCAGATATTTCTGACCCAGCGATGCTAGAGGCGCTAGCTTGTCGAGAAGCGCTGAACCTAGCTTTGGATTTATCAGTTGAACACATTATCATCGCATGTGATAACAAGACTGTGGTGGCGGATATCAATAACGGAACTGAAGGTCCATACAGTGCTATTATCAAGGAGATTCGTGCCAGGGCGAGGAGTTTCAGAAGCTGTGAGTTTATTTTTGAAGGTCGGGCGAGGAACATTGATGCCCATAATTTAGCTAAATTTTTGTCTTCTTTAGATGTTGGTCGCCATTTGTGGCTGGGAGTATCTCATGACCAGTTTGTTATTCCTATAAACCGTTCGGCATCGTCATAATAAAGCTTTGGTTTACCACTTAAAAAAACGAGCTGCGTGAGATTTTGTTAAAAGAAAGGGAGGAGCCTTGTAAGTACGTGAAGAAGCTACCAGTTGCAAAGAACAATTGTGTACGGAGGGATCCATCAAAGGTCAAGTTCTGCACAGATAAGTTGTTTCTTTGGGTCAAGTTTCTTGAGGGGCTTAGTGTGCGTACGACAAGGACTGACGCATGAGGCTCGGACGAGTCTCGATTGTGTCGTTAAGAATTATGCATACACAGGGCGTCAAGCAATGCACGGAGATATGTGGGCGGAGACGACGCAGGGTGGAACATGGTTGCAGTCGGATAATTTCGGCTGGGTCGGACTGGACAGTCTGATGGATCGATGGGGATGTCGGTCAAAGCAGAAGACGGTGGTGGTTTCAGCGACGACGACATAGGAGCGTGATGCTGATGGTGGCCGACTTCTGGGGCGTGGAAACACGTGGTGCAGGCCCAAGGGCTTGTGCGGCTTCGACAAGACTATGACGCAGAGTTGACTCAAGGTAGTGTACACATAAGAGCTTGAAGTCGACAGGGCGCGGGGTAGCATAGCGCAGCTACATGGAGTCATGTTGAAGGTGGAGTTGAAGTCTGATGGAGGACTACACTCTGTGCTGATGGAGGGGCTATGGCGTAAGAATTCAGAGAGTCGAAGCCTATTTCAGTGGGATAGTGAGAGACACGTGAATCGGACTGGGTACCAGTGGTCTGATGGAGGCGTGATACTCGGCATCGGTCGGTGATGATCGATGGTTCTCTGCAGTGGGAGTTGAGATAGTGGGGGCTAGCTACTCGGAAGACTCGACCAGGACAGCAGAGACTCGACGCGGTGATAGCGGCGAGGCGTGCGGTAAGCACAGTGACACAGCGACAGGCCAAGGCACTGGTGGTCAGACATGTGGTCAGACAAAGTGTGCAGGGGGTGCTGAAGCAGTGTTGACGAGTACCGGATTCAAGTTGGTGACTGGGTCTATCGGTGCCGGAAGATGGACAGGAGTTGACCATGGAGAATCTGAGAAAGTGACGGAGGGTCTAAAATTGTCAAAAGCTGAGAGAGTACATGGCCGTATATTTTGTGGTGTTCAGTGCACATGGCAAAGTGCGGATGACAAGGCAGAAGGAGGCGGAGTGCTATAGCGATGGGACATGTCAGAGACTATCCGAAAAAAGGATGAGACAACTGTGAATTTGACTCAGGATGGCACAGGGCAACGGTGAAATTCCTTCAAGTTTCAGACAGTCGGTCAATAAAGAGCGGTGACATTGAGTTCAGGTAACTCTTATATGTGGCGTCCAATATGTGAGTTGTTCACTTTCACACAGACAGTGGTCGGTGTGTTATGGTGTTGAACGGATTCTCCGGAAGTTGGAAGCACAAAGTAGAATATTGAGGAACTTAATTTTGCTCGAGTATTGACTGTGAGGAAGACGAGAAGGGACTACAGTTGCAGGTGGAGTCATGTGGAGTCTGGGAGTAGCAGCGGTGCTCATGGCGTATCTCAAGTCCAACGTACATGAAAGTTCGACGCACGGATGAATCCAAGATGGTGGAGAATATTCGTCAAGGTGGAGTTTGTTAGAGTTGTGTCGAATATTATTATACAAGGTAAGTTATAGTTGGACTTAGTTTTAGACTGTGTGTACAGGGTAGGAGTTGTGTCCTAATAGGACACTTGTATCCTAGGCCTGTCATATATATCGGGGGTAGGCACACGATGTAATCGATGCCAACGTAAAAGCACGGGCACGCGGGGAAGCCGGCGGCGTGTGCCGGCGCCCGGACGGCCGGGGTGCGGTATTGTAGCGGTGTCCTGGGGAGGAGCGCCCGTAGTCAGGCCCCGGGATGTAGCCATGATGGTGAACCTCGTTAACAAATCTCAGTGTCGTGCTCGTGTGATTGCTTGGTCCTCAGATGATCAACGAAGTGCCTCGGATTTATTCTAACACGTTCTTTAGCTGTATGCGTTCCGCTGGGGTTAGGGGGGTCTCTCGAGTCTCGACAGCAGACCCAAGTACCTATGCACGCAAGCAATGCCCACGCGAAGGAGATACTTGTAGGAAGTGGCTCCAAAGTGACCAAAAGGCGTATCCGCGTATGTACTACGTGCGGCTGTAGAAGACTATAGGATGCAACTCAATTGTATTCCATCGGAGTCGGTTACATTATATACAAGAGGTGTCTTGCGTGACAAGCCAACTAACTCTACAATATCTCTAGAGATCAATCTATACAAGGCTAGAGATAAGAGGAGAATCAGTCGGAAATAAATACAAGGATATCACGTTTCAACACCCCCCCGCAGTCGAAGCGTCGGCGTCGGCGTCGGCGTCGGCGATGCAAAGACTGGAACGGAACTCCTGGAATGCAGCGGTAGGCAATCCCTTGGTCATGATATCGGCAAACTGTTGGGTGGTCGGTACATGAAGTACACGGAGCTGACCCAACTGAACCTTCTCGCGGACAAAGTGAACATCGAGCTCGATGTGTTTAGTGCGCTTGTGCTGCACCGGATTAGCCGCGAGATAGGTGGCCGATACGTTATCACAGAAGACCACAGTAGCCTTCGGAAGAGAAATCCGAAGCTCACCAAGAAGATGACGAAGCCAACAAGTCTCCGCAACAACATTGGCGACAGCACGGTACTCGGCCTCAGCACTCGAACGGGAAACAGTGGGCTGCCGTTTAGAGGACCAAGAGACCAAGGAGTCACCGAAGAAGACACAATATCCAGATGTGGAGCGACGAGTGTCTGGACAGCCAGCCCAATCCGCGTCAGTATAAGCGAGGAGCTCAGTCGAGGCGGATGCACGGAGACGAAGACCGTAGGTCGGAGTGCCACGAATATACCGAAGAATGCGCTTGACCAAAGACCAGTGGACATCACGAGGCGAGTGCATATGCAAGCAAACTTGCTGGACTGCGAACTGAATGTCTGGTCTGGTGAGCGTGAGGTACTGAAGGGCGCCCACAATACTGCGATAAAGAGCAGCGTCGGTGGCAGGCTGGCAGGCGGAGGCTGAGAGCTTCGGCTTGGCCTCAGCAGGTGTGGCGGCTGGTTTGCAGTCAGTCATGCCGGCACGGTCCAGAAGATCAAGAGCATATTGTCCCTGATGCAGAAAGAACCCAGTGTCATCACGTCGCACATTAATGCCGAGGAAGAAGTGCAATGCGCCGAGATCCTTCAGGCGAAACTCAGAACCGAGGCGACCAATGATGTCGCGAAGAAGATCCGTGCGGGAGGCAGTGATGACAATATCATCAACATAGAGCAGAAGTATAGCCACATGATCAGCCCGATGCAGCACGAACAGGGACGTGTCAGATGTAGTGCTGCGAAACCCAAGAAGACCAAGGAATCCGGCGATGCGCTGGTACCAAGCGCGCGGAGCCTGTTTGAGGCCATATAAGGACCGGGACAACAGACAAACATCATCCGGCCGCTGAGGGTCAACGAACCCAGTCGGCTGCTGACAGAGGACTCGCTCCTGAAGATGGCCATACAGAAAAGCATTGTTGATGTCGAGCTGATGGACAGGCCAGTGACGAGAAGCAGCCAGCTGAAGCACCACACGAATCGTGGCGGGTTTGATGAGCGGAGAAAAGTCTCAGAGAAGTCAATGCCAGCACGTTGTGCAAATCCTCGGACAACCCAGCGAGCCTTGTACCGATCCAGTGAGCCATCTGGATGGAGTTTGTGACGAAAAACCCACTTGCCCGAGATGATGTTGGCTCCAGGAGGACAAGGAACAAGGGTCCAGGTCCGGTTGGCGACGAGAGCATCGTACTCAGCTCGCATAGCGGCGGTCCAATGCGGATCACTCAACGCAGAACGCACCGATCGCGGAACCGGAGAGAGGATCGTGACGCTGAGGTTGTGGTAGCGCGGGTTCGGCTGGTGCACACCGGCCTTGGCACGCGTCACCATATGATGGTGAGGTGGCGGAGGAGGCGGGCGTGGACCGCGACGCCGAGGCACCACAGCGACCGGCTCAGATGACGAAGAAGAAGCCGGCGCTGTGACGGGTGGCAAGGGCCCGCCCGACGGGGCCGAGAGGGTCGGCTCCTCCAGAGCCGACAGGGAGCCGGAGTGCGCACGCTCGGTCGGCGATGTGGGTGCAGAGGAGCCCGAAGAGCCCGGCTCCGCCTGAGCCGACGAGGCCCCTGATGGTCCGGCTGGGGTGGCGCCCGATTCCACCAGAGTCGGGGGGCGACGACCCAACGAGGCCGGGGGGACGGACTCCTCCAGAGCCAAAAGGCGGGGGCCCGGCATGGCCGGGGAGGCCGACTCCTCCTGAGTCGGCAGAGGGAACGCCGAGGGCGGCGAGGCAGCACGCGACGAAGGCGCAGCCGCGCCCGAACGGCGAGGCGGTGGGAGCGCAAGGGCTCCACGAGGCCTGCGAGGAGAGGCGTCCAGAGGTGGCGAGGGACGCGATGCAGCCTGCTGAAACGGAAAAACAACCTCATCAAAATACACGTGCCAAGACACGATCACACGATGGGACTCCGGGTCGTAGCAACGGAAACCTTTGGTGTTTGGTTGGTAGCCAAGAAAAACACAAGCGATAGAGCGAGGCGCAAGCTTGTGCGGTGTCGTGGCGGTGATATTGGGATAACAAAGGCAACCGAAAACATGAAGATCATCGTATGACGGAGGTGACCCAAATAAGAGGTGATGAGGGGTGTAGTTCCACCGGGGTTTGCAAGGCCGGATGTTAAGGAGAAGAGTAGCTGTGGCGAGGGCATCGGGCCAAAACCTCGCCGGCATGTGTGCGTGGAAGAGCAAGGCGCGAACACTCTCGTTAAGAGTGCGGAGAACACGTTCGGCACGACCATTTTGCTGAGATGTGTATGGACATGTGAGACGAAAAATTGTGCCATGAGAGGATAAAAGAGTGCGAATGGCGAGGTTATCAAATTCCTTTCCGTTGTCGGTTTGGAGGTGAGCAATGGTGCGGTGAAAGTGGGTGGCAACATAGGCGTAAAAGGCATGAAGAGAGAAAGCGACGTCGGATTTGCGGCGCAACGGAAAGGTCCAAGTAAAGTGAGAAAAATCATCCAGAATGACAAGGTAATATGATAAACCCGAATTGCTAGGCACGGGAGATGTCCACACATCACAATGAAGAACATCAAAAGGGAAAGTAGCAATGGATGATGAAGTTGAAAACGGCAAACGAACGTGTTTTCCTACGCGACATGCATGACAAGTGTGTGCTGCCGATTTATTACATGAAAAGGGAAAAGTCTGCAAAATTTTATGAAGAGCGTCGGCGCCGGGATGGCCAAGGCGAGCATGCCAGAGAGACACATCGGCGTGGAGGGCGACGGGACCACTGCTTGTCGTTTGGCCACACGGGTAAAGATCGCCGGGGGAGTCACATCGGTGCAGAACCTTCCGGGAGTGGGCATCCTTGACAGAAAAACCATGTTTGTCAAAGTCAACAGTAACAGGATGTTCACGAGTAAGAGTGCGGACAGAACATAAATTTTTGATTAAGGATGGAGACACAAGTACGTTATGGAGAGGGAGGGAAGATGATGAGAGAGGGAGGGAGGATGCACCGTGGTGGGTGATGGGAAGAGTGGATCCATCACCGACGACGATGCGAGAAGACAGAGGGTACGGGGAGACACGAGAGAGGATACCGGGGTTGGACGCCATATGAGCAGCGGCGCCTGTGTCCATGTACCAGTCCCCGCCGCCAGAGTAGTTGCTTGGGGAAGGGGCGGCGTGGAGGGCGGCTAGGAGCGCCGGGTCGTAGGTGTAGCCGGTCGGTGCAGCGCCGTAGGAGGATGACGAAGCAGCCCCGGGAGCCATGGCCCCGGTGTACGCCGAAGAACCGCCGAGTCCGGGACCTCCGGGCGCGGCCAGGAGAGCCTGATGAAGACCCGGGCGAGGGCCAAGTATGCCCGGAGCGGGTGCCCGCGGAAGGGGCATCGAGTAGGCGTGCACCACCCCCGTCCAGGGGTTGTACCCCGTGAGCCAGGGCGGGGGCGCCGCGGCCTGAGCAGGAGCGGGCGGGGCCGCCTGGCGGGGCTGGGTGCCGCCGTTGCGGCCGCGGCCGTCGCGACCTCCCCGCCTCTTCTGGCAGCCCTGGTCAGGGGCGGCGGGCGGTGGTGGAGCCGTGGCGCGAGGAGGCTGCGGGAGGGCGGGGATGCCCTTGGTGGTGCCGGCGTGGAGGGCGGCGAGAGGAGCTTGCCGCGCCGCGTGACGAAGGCGCTTTTCCTCCATGCGAAGGTACGTGACCGCCTTGGCGTACGTCGGCGTGAGGAGGGAGAGGTTGGCGGCGGACTGGCCGAGGTCGGGGTGGAGGCCGCGAAGGAGGTTGGTGAGGAGGACGGAGTCGTCGATGTTCATGCCGACATCGCGGAGTTCGTCTGCAAGAACCTTCATCCGCGTGCAGTACTCGTCGATCGAAAGATCGTTTTGCTGCATGGTGAAAAAATCACCTTGGAGGAAGACGCGGCGTTGGAGTTGATTGTCGAGGAAGAGATCGCACAGCCGTGTCCACAAGGTGTACGCCGACAGATCGCGGGAGTTCACCATGTTGAAGAGGCCGGGAGAGATGGTGAGGAAGAGCCACTTGACGATGCAGGCGTCCACAGCGAGCCACTCGTCGTCGTCCTTCATGTCGGTGTAGTCGACGCTCCCGTCAACGTGCTCGATGAGACGGTAGGAGCGGAACAATAGCGCAAAGTACGTGCGCCATGCGTTGTAGGACGGCGAGTCGAGGTTGAGTATGACCGGAACATGGTCCTTGATGTGGATCTCGTTGAGGCGGTCGGAGGCGAACGTGGTGCCGGAGAAGGAGCCGGCGTCGGAGGCAGAGGGTTTGGCCATGGAGATGGTTGGGGGTTTTGGGTGAGAGGGGTAGAGCGGCGGCGGCTATAGGAGGTACAGAGGAGCGGTGGCGGCGATTAGGGTTTTGGGAGGGAGAGGTGGCGGCAGGAGGAGAGGGTGCGGCGGGAGTAGAGGCGGCGGCGGCGGCGAGTGCTAGGCGCGGCGGCGGCGGCAGGAGGAGTTGGCGCGGCGGCGTCTAGGGCTAGGCGCGGCGGCGACGGGTTGCGGAAGCGATAGGATCACGGTAAAACTGATACCATGTAGAAGACTATAGGATGCAACTCAATTGTATTCCATCGGAGTCGGTTACATTATATACAAGAGGTGTCTTGCGTGACAAGCCAACTAACTCTACAATATCTCTAGAGATCAATCTATACAAGGTTAGAGATAAGAGAGAATCAGTCGGAAATAAATACAAGGATATCACGTTTCAACAGCGGCCGCATCCTCACGCGAGGGTCCCTATCCCTGCAGCAGCTCAGCTGCCTAGCTGCATGATGCAACTTGGCCGGGGAACACCACCCCCATAACAATGGTGCGCGCTCTCTTATATATACTCCACGACCAGAGCAGAGAGTGACAGACACGAATAGCAGCTACCACAGGCATCAACCCATTAGCTTGAAACAGCGGCCGGACGAACTCATCTCTGATCGTCGACAGAGCTGGGTGGGTGGGCATCGTCTCTCTCTCATTTACTTCATCAACCATGGGCCGTCCTGATTCGGAGGCGCCGACGTCGAGCATCGCCGCGCGGCTGGCTGCTCTCCACGACCACGCCCACGGACACGGGGGAGGCGCGGCGGCGCCGTCGGCTGCAGGATCGGCCTTCGACGCCAACGTGGTGATCATCCTTGCCGCGCTCTTCTTCGCGCAGCTCTTCGCCATCGGGCTCAACTCGCTGGCGCGGTGCGCGCTCCGGTACGTGGGCCGCGGGGCCACGGCAGCCGCCGCCGGCGAGGGCGGGGCCACGGCGCGGGGTGCCTGCCGCGGAGGCGGCGGCATCAAGAGGCGCGTGATCAGGAGCCTCCCCGTGGAGGTGTACGGCTCCGGGGAAGTCATCGACGACGTGTGCGCCATATGCCTCGGCGAGTTCGTCGACGGCGAGAAGGTGCGCGTGCTGCCGCAGTGCGGTCACGGGTTCCACGTCCGGTGCGTCGACGCATGGCTGGTGTCCCACAGCTCGTGCCCGACGTGCAGGCGGCCGGTGACCACGGGCGCACCCCCGAAGGGCGGCGACGGCGACATTGGCCATAACCAGTGTCCCGCAGAGACGGGCACGATCACCGTGGTCATCGAGTGAGTTCATAGCGCAACGAAGCACGCCATTGCCGGTACTGCACCACAAGGGAGTAGAATTCTGCATGCGCAAGCTCTTGTAGAATCATCCCGCGACGGTTTCAATGCTCGTGCTGCTTGTAGCGTGTTGCTGAAACATATCAAGTGCTCATTTGCTCACCGTAAATATTTGACGGCGAAAATGCTTTATACTAACATATTTACTTTCGGAAATCGGAAAGGAAGATAACACTTGGCCTACGCATCAAATATGCACACATCCATATATTTTTAGTTATTTAACTATATTATAGGCGAGGCCTAGGAATCTTGGCTTATGGAAAAACAAGGCCATTCAAAATGATCGGCCTCACGATAGGATCTCTACAATCCTACCACAAACCCAATTCAAGAAGAGATTTCGGTATGTGCACCGACGTCAACGAGTTCAACTAAAGGTCTAGCATGTGATTTTCATCCTTGGAGTCAATCTTAGAGCCAACACTTTCAACTAGGGTGTTTCGCCTGCACGCCAACAATATCTGATCTAGCAAACGAGGAGATCATGGGTTCACCCCGAGTATACACATACGCGTCGTCGAATTCATCACTGCCAGCAACCTCTCTGCCAGCCAACGACATCCCACAAGCTAAATCTTGGTGCTGAGAAAGCCCCAAAACCGCCACACCACCGGAGAAGACGCCGAATGCAAATTTAGGACTGCGTCATTTTGCTTCCGGTCCGTGACTCACCTCCTTCGATCCTCATCAATAGAAAAGAAAGAAAGGGGCGCTTGGACGTAAGAGCATCTCCAACAGGCGCGGCAAAACGCGCGTCCGCGCGGTAAAAACAATTTTTCGCGTGCGCTGGTTGGTTCCGCGCACTCCAGCAGTGGTGGGAAGTTACCGCGCGCAGGAAGCGTTTGCGCGCGCGGGAGAAAGCGGCACGCGGCGCGGTAGATTTGGCGCGCCGCTTCACACACGTCTATAAAGTCCCGCGCTTCGCCACGCGCACAGAACAGCCACGCGCCCTCCTCCTCGCAACCTCGCCGCTTCGCCGCTTTTCGCGCCACCACCGCGCCACCATGCCGCCGCGCCGTCAGGGTGCTTCGGGCTTTCGCGGCGTCCGTGAGCGCCCCAACGGCTGGTACTCCGCCGAGATACGGTCCGGCGACGTCCGGCTCGGCCTTGGGACGTTCCGGAGCGCGCGCGAGGCGGCCCGCGCGTACGACGCGGCGGCGTGGCGCTTGGAGAGGCCCCGGTCGTAGATGGATTTCCGGGACGTCTTCACGCGCGAGGAGGCGCAGCGCCTCGCCCCTCCGCCGAGTATCATCACGGACATGGACCGTGTCGACCACTCTCGGCGGCAGCGCCGTCTCCTCGTCGCCGAAGAGGACGAGCGAGCCTGGCGGAGTGGCGCCGTCGCCACCCAGAGGACGTCGACGCCGAGCGTGCCTACTTGGCGGAGAGGACGGCAAGGCGCCGCTCGGAGCGGGCGGACCGGCATCAGAGGAAGGCAGTGGCGAACGAGCAGTGCGACATCGTCTTCGCAGGTGGGAGGTCGTTCTTCACCTCGGACGATGAACGTTGGGACGACATATGGCTCTCAACCTCGGACGACACCGACGAGAGTGATGATGGTGATGATAGCTACTTGGAGTAGTTTTCTATCTATGTATGCCGTAGTAGTTTCTATCTATCTATCTATGCCGTAGTAGTATCTATCTATCTATGTATGTCGAACTATCTATCTATCTATACCGTAGTAGTTGCACCGATGTAAAATATCTTTGTATCGTTTTTTTATCTATGTAATTTTAATTTAGAAAATATTGTAGAATGAGCGCGCGCTGCATTTTACCGCGCCTGCTGGAGCTGCGCGCGCGCGCGGCTGCTGGAGCAAACACTGTGCGCCGCGCCAAACCAGGCGATGGGCACGCGCCAAATTCGTTTTTACCGCGCGGCGCGTTGGGCGACTGTTGGAGATGCTCTAAGGCGGTATTCATTGTGGATCCACTCACACGTACCCGGTGCCATCACCTTGGTCCTTGGTGTCCTCCACCATGGCCCCTGTCAGCGGGATCAGGCCCCTAGGCCAGGCCACACTGCAATGCCACATATGTCATTTCTTCATGAAACTTTGTATGCGAGTAGAATGAACAACCAAGTTTGATACTCTGAAATTTCAGAATTTTTTAATTTTTTCTAGTATTTTTTTATTTACTATTCATATAGGGTCCATGGCACCTGAGAGTTCTTATGCATTTTAGCCCCTACCTCCCCTTATGTAGGTCGACAAGGGCTAGGGTTATATGGGCCCGAATCGGTTTACATGGCTTGTAGACCAAATAAATGGTATCTAAAGTAGATGTCTTGTAGTACAAGTTAATGATGCGCCTTGAGAAGGACGTATGTCAGGTTGATGGGCCGCCGATGTACACACTGGTGGACCGACTTCCGTTAAGTTGATGTACCATTGTTACATGGCACCGTCAAGGAGCCTTACTACACCATTAAAATGAAGTCACATTTTTTTCTACTTAAAAGGACCCACAGGGTGAGAATGACATGTGACCAAGGCACCAAGAAAGCAAGAACAAAAAACTACAATAGCTCGAAGGCACTATAACTTTGAGGTTAAATTCCTTCTCGGTTGGGAATGTCATCAGGTTAGCACGGCAAGTTCATCATGGAAGATGCGTCGGTTGCTATGCTTTCAAATGATTCAGATGATGTTGGTTGTGATTTTGTTGAAGAAGCACTGGAGAATTGGATATTAAGGGAATCATCGAGGTAGATTCAATATATTAAGAATGGTACAATGGAACATGTATAAGAAACTATTTCATACAAATTCACTGATGCACAATCCAAAGAAACATGTCCTTTGCCTCCGTTCATTTTAAGATGCCAAATGCACGACACTAGCCACTAGGAATGATATGTTAGAAGGACAATATTTGTTAGATGGATCCTTACGAAAATGGTAATTCAAACAACTCTCTTGTGAATTATTTAAAAACTAGCAAGTATGCTAAAGTCAGATAAGTATGGCTTCTCAATGCTTGTGTGAAGGCCACTGTCAACTTGACTGGGAACCTTTGTACTGCTGCACTGGTAAGTATCCCATTGCCACCTTCCACCCTACCACCCTCGGCTGCAGCTGAGGCTGCCATGATCATGCATGGATTTTCCATGCCTTTGTAGTATTTTTTGTGATGAAGAAAACATATTGATGTGCCAATGATTACTGAAGTACAGGGAACTGCTCGGTTAAAAAAAAGTACATGGAACTTATGACAAGATACACTAATTATACATCACATTGTCCAATAAGAATAATATATCAAGCCAATCTGTTATGTACTCCCTCCATTTTTATTTACTCCGCATATTAGGTTTGTCTAAAATCAAACTTTATATACTTTCAACAAGTTTGTTGAAAAGCATATTAACATATACACCATCAAATCAATAGCATTGGATTCATCATTGCATATATTTTCACATCATATAAATTGGTTACTGTAAATGTACATGTTGTTTTCTACAAAACTTGGTCAAACTATATAAGGTTTGACTTCATTCAAAGCTAATATGAGCAGTAAATAAAAATGGCGGGAGTACATAGAGGTAGAACCATATCCGCCATCCCCATTCACCTGCAGCATCAAATGCTAAAATACATTAGCATATGTTGGCCAATGGGTGTGATAACTTAGAAGGGTGATATTTATTGAAAAGGTAAGTCAAACAACTCTCCTAAGTATCGTTAAGAACTAGTATTTGCTCGAAAGAAGATATTTGCGCAAGGAAGACATTAGCTGGTGCAACTTTAACAGAAGGTTAGCGTGAACGACTCTTCTTCTGAAGCGCCTAACAACAAGTAGGAGTATGTTAAACTGTTAAAGCGCTGATATTTGAGGCATGAAGATACTAACTCCATTCTGTCTCATTTCAAAAAGAACGGCATGTTTAGAGCAAGATAGTTGCAAAAGGCAGATATTTGCCTGTGCACCTTTATGACATGGAAGATATTAGCGAGTGTGTGCATACCCGAACAACGTCTACCCGAGGTCGACAGACTAGATGCTTTGATGCACTTTTTTCTCGTCGCTATGAGGCTTAACAGCGTGGTGCAACTTTACGAAGTGGATAACCTAGAAATTCCCTTTGTTCTCAAGTGTTTGCAAAACTAATTACTAGTATCTTCCTAATCCCTCGGCTAAAGCGAATGCTGGAAGTGACACTGTCAATCAGTCTCCGATACCTCCATGCCCACTTGCCTCCAAAACCTTGGATGCAAGATACCTAGAAAGTGCACATAAAATAAGCAGGGCACTACCGCTACTAACTAGTACTATCTATCACTGTCTTGCTTTAACGCGTGCACCATGCATGCACTAGCCCCTTCCCATCTTAAGCACTCTTAAGGTACGAAGTGTACGATAATAAACTCCCCACATGGATGCTGAGTTGCCGACCATACCAAGAAACTCAAAGGGAAATTCAGATGGATTCCAGTCACGATGCCAGGTAGGATGTCGTGGCAGATCCTTCTATAGCCACGAAAACAAAGCGCGCACTTTTGCTCTATTTTTCTCTAGCATACGGTGAGGACTCGCATAACACGTACACCCGCACTTTCTCGTTGTATCGTAGATAAGAGCGCGCTTTTGCTCCGTTGTTGACGACACGGTAGGGACGCGTACCACCTATACGCACACTTGTGCCACTAGGGCTCGCAGTCGTGAACTTTCACTATGATATTTGATTTTTCTCGAGTTCGAAGAAGTGATTTCTGTGCCATTGGATTTGTTTATGTTATCACCAAAACTCTAACCTGGTCATAGCTAGGTGAGTAGTAGTGGAGTAGGAGTAGTATTTCTTTGCACGCGGTTTCTTGTATCAGAATTTAACAATTCTAGAGCCAATTTATCATTTCTACTTTGTAGATCATCAAAATAAGAAAAGTAATATTTCTAACTAAAGACCCAGAAAGCGGATTTCAATCAAAATTCCTAAACATGATATTAGTTTTTTCTCTCGTTCACAATGACAGTGTTGTGGAATGTTTTCTTCCTTAAAATAAGATGAAACGCCCGGCCTTTTATATCATCAGATGCAGACAACTACAACACTATTGTAAATAATGTTTGGCAATTGAAAAAAAAATTCAAGGTCATTCACGCTCCCCACAACAACATTGGGTGTTAAACACATATAACATGCACACACCTATATAAGCCATGGTCCAATAGAAAATACAGAAGCCAGTTGGATGATCTTTTGTGTCCACCGGGTGGCAGACCCGGTTAGCAATCTAAAACATTGATATATGCAAAAAAAAAAAGATCTTTTCTGTCCAGAGTCTGCACAGTCTGATCCAAACATATCTGGGAGATACGGGGGAGTTCACTAGAGCAATACCTTCGACATTTAATTTTTTTATCTTGACATTTAGATCTTTAATGTGAGGAAAAAGTTGCGGTTTTTAGTACGCCCTATTTTAACGGGCAGTAGGGACGCGTACAACGTATATGAACACTTGTGCTATTTCTAATATGCAGTGGGGTTGCGCCCCACAATCGCTGTGCCACTAATGCTAGTGGACGTGATCTTTTCCTACCAGATAGGATCTTCGAGGGTTACCCAATGTCTTTTCACCAAATTATTTTACTTCCTTTGATTCAAAATAAGTGTCGTCGTTTTAGGTCAGGGAGTAGTTGTCATTACCAAGTTTGGGCACGGCTAGTAGTAATGCATTGTTCCTTTTTTCGGAGGCTAGTAGTTATTACCACAGACGCTGCCAAGCATCGCCTGACGAAGGCCTCTATTCGAGCCTTCATCTCCCTCTCCAACCAAAATAACCCTCCATGACCTCCAAAACATCCCCAATAAAGCCACCCTTGAACCGGGCCTTCCCGTTGGCGCTAATGCCGCGTGGGCTCTGCTCATGGGCGTGCCCTGCCGGCGGTGAGAGATGAAGGCGGCTAGGGTATGACGATCGGCTTAGCCCCCTCGCGTTTTGTCTAGCAAGCAGTTCAGTAGTGATGTATAGTATTACTTTGTTGTTTTGTTGCGTGCGTTCCGCTGGGATCTCGGACAAAGCAACACCTGATGTCCAAGCAGCATTTACCGGTTCAAAGCAAAGTTTGATAGCTTCATTATAGCATCATTATTGCTTTTGGAGGGTCCTCCCCATAGTAGCCGGAAACGGGGAACGGTGGGCCGTCCCTTGATCCGGATTCACCGGCCCGGAATCTGATTAGGGAACGAGGGTCGATTCGGTAAGATTCGATGCGTATTCGGCGTTTCCGCAGCCGGATCGTCGATTCAGGTTCGGCGACTCGACAGTCTTGGTTCTTGAATCGATCGAGTAAGCAAAAGATCAGCTATATCAATCACGAACTCCTCGTTTTACTCTCTGCCCTATTCTTTTCCACTCCCCTAAATAACTCCTCGTTCTGCTCTCCAATTACTCCAAGGCTGCTAATAAATTTTCCATTGGGAAGGAGATGATGTATTTTAGTCTTCATGAATGGACGATGCAGCCAGTTGCTCCCTGCCCAGCCAGTTCCCTGTATAAGTACTCCCTCGGTCCCTCCCAGCCAGTTGCTCCCCGCATCCGTAAAGATTCACGTTCCTCGTTCCATGGTACCGTACCGGATTCATCGTACCGGAATTGATTGGATCACGATTCCACTTTAGAAAAATCGTTCTAGAGATGTATACCCCCACTGTGCCCTATTTTTTCCAGCCCCCGACTCTCGTCCCCCGTTCCCGTTCCTCGTTCCCACCGTACCGGAAACATGGCAACTATGGTCCTCCCGCTAAGATATGCATTTTTACGGTAAACTGAAAATATAGCTATTCCGGTTATAGCGTTATATTTGACTTTTGCTCCGCTAAGCTTCAACAGGGCCAACATTTTCTGAGCTTTTTGAAATTACGTCACAACAGCCCAAATTTCTGCCATAGTATACCTTCTTTTTTAGTATATAAATATCATGCATGGGTGTAAATCTTGGCTATTGAATTACATAACTGCTCTGCACACGATGAATGATATGCACGACGCCCCATCCTGCAGTGAGCAACCATTTGATGCCACACATGGACGGCTTGGTAGGCTTGTCATCCAAAAATCGTCTGCAGAGTGTCGTCTCCATAGCAGTGCTCATTGAATTAGGATGCTTCATCAGTACATTGGCCTTTTTATGCTTGGACATGTACTCCCTCCATTTGAAAATACTTGTCATCAAAATGGGTGAAGAACAAGCTTCAGGTGCATAATGAATCGCTTAGTGACCGCTATCTGGGTATGCCTACGGATGTGGGACACTCGAAGAACGACACATTCAAGTATCTTAGAGAAAGAGTATGGGAAAAGATTAAAGGCTGGATGGGAAAATTACTGTCAGCAACAGGCAAAGAGGTTCTTATAAAATCAGTGGCTCAAGCGATACCGGTTTTCTCTATGTCATGTTTCAGGCTCCCAAGAGGATTGTGTGAGAGTGCCACATCCATTATCCGTCAGTTCTGGTGGGGGAGCAAAAGAGGACAGAGAAAACCGGCATGGGTTGCATGGGATACGATGACAATGCCAAAATACATGGGAGGCATGGGGTTTCAAGATCTAGAGCTATTTAACCTGAGCCTCTTAGGTAGGCAAGCATGGAGAATTTTGGAAGATCCAGAGTCACTAAGTGCAAGGATTTTGAAAGCTGTCTATTTTCCAGACCGGTCACTTTTGGAAGCACAGTTGGGCTCACGACCCTCGCAGATTTGGAGGGGGATCTTGGACGGGAGAGACATATTGGCATAAGGGATCATTCGCCGGATAGGGGACGGAGAAGATACATATATCTGGGCTGAGAATTGGATCCCTAGAGAAAGTTTTAAGAGACCAATCACTTCCTTGATCCTGGATCCACCACGTCGAGTAGCAGAGCTCATAGAGGACGCTACAGCCTCTTGGAGAACGCAGCTCGTCCGTTCAGTGTTTACCCCTTTTGATGCAGAGGCAATCCTACAGATACCAATATGCACGCGCCGGGTTTCAGATTTTTGGGTATGGAGCGAGGAGCCGAGGGGCAATTTTTCTGTCAGTTCATGTTATCGCATGCTTGTACGTACAAAGCTGAACATGGAAGCTTGGCTCGAGGGCCGTGAGGGCACTTCAGATGTTGGAGCAGAAGGGAGCGAGTGGGAATCTTTGTGGAAAATGCATGTACCACCTAAGCTTAAGGTGTTTCTTTGGAGATTGGAGAAAAGCTCGATCCCCTCGGGGGAAGTTTTACATCGCAGAAATATGGCCACAACAGCCTCGTGCACTCTGTGTGGAGCTTATGATTCGTGGAAACATGCACTGCTGGAATGCCCTATGTCCCGGAGTACATGGGCGTTGTCGTCTGAACAAATAGTTGATCAGATTAGTTTGAATCACCATGAGGGAGCCAAGGAGTGGATTTTTGCAATGGGAAAAGCTCTACCTTCAGAAGAGTTTGTCAGGTTGGTGACAACCCTTTAGGCCATTTGGGGTGCAAGACGGAAAGTGATTCACGAGGATATTTTCAAAAGCCCGTTCGCTATTAATGCTTTTGTGAACACCTATCTAGGAGAGATCAAAGCCTTATCACATGATAAGGAGCCTCGCAGAACTGGGGCCCCCAGGAGAACAGGGTGGATAGCACCACCTGAGCATTGTGTCAAGATCAATGTCGATACATCGGTAACAAGAGGGAGAACCCATGGCTCTGTGGGTACAATATGCAGGAATTTCGAAGGTGGGTTTGTAGGCGCCTCGGCTGTTGTGTTTCCGAATCAGCAGGACCCATCTACTCTGGAGGCGTTGGAGATCATGGAAGGACTAGCATTAGCACAAGATATTAATCTACAACACGTACAACTAGCCTCAGACTGCAAAGGCGTGGTTACAGAAATCCAAACGGGAAGCGGGGCAAGCTATGGAGCTATTGTTCAAGAGATCAAGATGACAGCCAACTCTTTTCCTTCCTGTAATATAGTCCATGAGTTTAGGAGCTCCAATGTGGATGCTCACAATCTAGCGAAGCATGCGTTAAGATTAGGGCCTGGTCGCCATGTTTGGTTAGGCCAAGCCGACGGCATTTCTTTCGTCCCTGTAAACATTGTGACGGTTTGAATAAAAAGCTTCGCGAGATTGCCTCAAAAAAAAAACTTGTCATCAAAATGAATAAAAGGAGATGTATCTAGATGTATTTTACATCCTTTTTTGTCCATTTTGATGACAAGTATTTTCGGACGGATGAAGTATATGTCAATTAGATGCAATATACCTTATATGATGCCTATTGTGTGATTTTGTCTTTTTCACTATTTAAGTAAAAATGCTAATAGTAAATGACTTAGTGTCGCTATAACTTTTCATAGCTTCTGGATGAGCCACGGCTAAATGGCATAGCCCACTACATTCGCAAAAAAGGAAAAATGGCATAGCCCACTATTTATAAACCAGAACCCGAATATCCAGCGAACGTTAGACTTCTATGCATGGTAAACCAAATATTATTCATGGCAAACTTAGTTGACGAGCATGACAAATTCGTCTCGGTTTATTTTTACTAGAAAACTGACGTGCTTGCGAACTAAATTTGCCATCATCATGGCAAAATAAATCGCCATAAAAACGTTCAAAGTGACGAACGGGCGGTTGCGACGCCCTCTTCGCCTCATTAAAATTTCAACAAGTTCAGCGTTTGTTCGCCGGCGCACGGCGAGTTCGCTGTCCAGTCCAGAGATACCCCCAACCCGAGGTTCCTTCCTAGCCCCGCCCCGCTTTGCCTCCAACTCCAAGGAAGGCGACCAAAAGGCGAGTGTACGTGCGGGCGCGGCCGCACTCACGCGCGTGTCCCTATCCCTGCAGCAGCTCAGCTGCCTAGCTGCAGCCTGCCTGCAGGGGGCGCAACTTGGCCGGGAAGCGCCCTTTTTCAAAGTACACGCTCCCCCACGAACAATGGTGCGCACCGGGGCCGCGCCCGCTTATATATACCCCATGGCCAGAGCAGAGTGTGACAGACACGAATAGCAGCTACCACAGGCATCAATCATCCAGTTCCAATAGCTTGGAGCAGCGGCCGGGCGAACTCATCTCCGATCGATCGAGCTGGGCGGGCATCATCATCGATCTCTCTCCTCTCTGATTAACTTGATCAACCATGGGCCGTCCTGACTCGGAGGCGCCGACGTCGAGCATCGCCGCCGCGGGGCTGGCTGCTCTCCGCGACCACGCCCACGGAAAAGGCGATGCCGCGGCGCCGCCGGCGGCGCCGGACTCGCCCTTCGACACCAACGTGGTGATCATCCTCGCCGCGCTCTTCTTCGCGCTGCTCTTCGCCATCGGGCTCAACTCGCTGGCGCGGTGCGCGCTCCGGTACGTGGGCCGCGGCGCCGCGGCCGGCGAGGGCGGGGCGACGGCGCGGGGTGCCGGCCGCGGAGGCAGCGGCATCAAGAGGCGCGTGCTCAGGAGCCTCCCCGTGGAGGTGTACGGGTCCGGGGAGGTGATCGACGACGTGTGCGCCATCTGCCTCGGCGAGTTCGTGGACGGCGAGAAGGTGCGCGTGCTGCCGCGGTGCGCGCACGGGTTCCACGTCCGCTGCGTCGACGCCTGGCTCGTGTCCCACGGCTCCTGCCCCACCTGCCGGCAGCCGGTCATCGAGGGCGCGCCCGCCAAGGGCGCCAGCGGCGGAGCTGCCCAAAGCCAGCGGCCCGCGAGCACGGAAATGATCGCCGTGGTCATCGTGTGACTTCATCCGTCGCGCAACGAAAGCATGCCATTGCCTGCCGGCGCAGCACGAGAAAGCAGCACAGCTCTGCATGCCCAGGTCCTTGTGGCACCATTTTCCGGCATCGATTGCCATGCCTGCCTGCCAGGCGCTGCTTGCTAGTGGATCAACGTATGATCGAACTGCCCAACCGCACATGTAAATATTAGACGGCGCAGAACACTGTACTGGCAATCCGACACACCACGAGTGAAAAGTTTTGCTGGATCAATTTGCCCCCGTGTCCCCCTTTCCGCCGCCGCCGCCGGCATGGGCGCCCGTCCCCTTTTCGGCGCGCCGGGGTCGCAGACGTCGGCGTCAGCGTCGGCCGGTTGCCCGGCGCCAGGACGCGACACGTCGACGCGTGACCGTGTGCCGACCTGCGGATCCGCGCGCGAACCAACCACCCGCGCAATCGCAACGTGCGTGCGTCCCAACGGCGTGCCTTAGCCCGCACGCGACGGCGATCGATCGGCGCGCGCAACCGCCGGGATAACTCCGTCGCGCCAACCCCGCCCCCGCGATCGCCACGTCCAGCGGCACGGACGCCAGCTGCGTCCGTCGTCGTCGTCACCCGGTGCGCACGCGATTCAGGCATCCTCGCGTGCACTAGTGGGGGTGGCCCCTGACGCCGACGGGTCGAGGACGACTGACGTTCAGTTCAACCGCCTGGATGCTACGCGCGCGGGTTAGCTGAATAAGTTCCCCGTCAGTTTCACCCGTCCCGCTCTGCTCTGCCTTTGCCGACTAAAACTATCTCGGGAGTTACCACTTCCGTGGCGGAAGGAGGAAAAAGAGGCCACCTCCGTGGCAAACATATGCACATGTGCATGCGTGATTGGTGGCTCGATTACTCTATCGAACCACCCAACCATGAATCATCACGTATACGTCGTGTTGATTGGACGGTCTAGCTCGATCGGGTAAGATAAGATCCTCGCGCGAGCGTATGTGGCACCGTCTAGGAGTTACCGCGTTAGGACAGGCAAATGATGGAGCTCTTTACAGTTTACATGCTTCTAATTTATACAGATCAAACAAATTCCCTCCAACAACAACGACAAAAATCACACGCGAACGCAGACGTTCAGAAGCAGAACGGAGGAGCAACAACCAACTCAACATAGGTAGTCCAGCAATTGCACCCGTGGCAGCGTGGCGGGCGGGCCTCGTGGCGCGTCGTGCCCCTTCCACCGGCGCCGCTCCAGCACGCTCCAGAGCCAGCAGAACACCGGCTTCAACGACTCGAGCCACCGGGCCACCGCCTCGTGGAGTCGCCACGACCTCCTGGCGCCCGCCGGGTCCTCCCGCCGGCCGTCTCCCTCCGCCCGCGGCAGTGCCGCCGCCGGCGTGGCGCCGTCGGCCGGGTCTACGAACCTGGCGGGGCTCGGCTCGGAGTAGCACCGGCGCAGGATGGCGCTCTTGAGCTGCGCCTCGAACGCGAGCCGCTCGTACTCGTCCAGCAGCGTGCTGCGCCGGCCGCCGCAGCCGGCGCTCACGTCCAGGCTGTACCGCGCCAGGACGGCCCCGACGTCGTCGCCGCCGCCGTCGCCGACGAGCTCTATCGACGAGCCATCCATGGTGGTACTATACCAGTATTGTTGCGCCGCTCGTACGCGCGCAATGCCACTCGCTGTATTTAGGGAGGCACGCACGCTCCGGTGCTCGTAGGCCGGTGTGGTCCTCGCATGCAGCGCATTATTCTGGGCGAAAGTTGGCCCGAGCCTGGCGTCGGGGCGACGGCAAGGATCGTCGCCGGAAATGCTTATTGCTCCGTACGGCTCGTGTAATGCAAATCACTGTCTACGGCCTCCGATGAAGAGCACATCACTGTTGATCCACTCGCTGCCTCCTTCACTGTTCTGTGCTTCGGGGACCTATACTGTACGCAAGGAACAACACAGCCGAACAACACGTTGCCTTATTGACAAAGGGAACGGAACTTTGCACTGTGCTTCACCACAATTGCGTTGTAGTACGAGATTCTGGCTCTGTCGCTTTAACTACCCAGCAGAGAAAATTCCTTCTGCTTTTGTTTTTGCAAACGCATCATGTAAAGTTGCAGCTGCAGGCGGCCGCTGCAAGCAATCTGCTCGATCAAACAGTCAACAGTCTTTTTTGTTGCGATCCAACGATGGTCAAACAAAATTGTTAGGATTGTTCCAAATCCCACAAACCGAAATCAAACTGGAGGCGTTTTGTGCACGTCCACCACATAAGCATCCAACAACGCGGACCCATCCAAACCATGACGGAGCCTGTGTATTTGGACATTTTCGCCACTGTTTCCGCTGCAACAACAAAAGTATTCGCGTCGAGTCCTTTTTCGAAGAAAACTCATGCCCAGTGGATGAGAGCTGCCATGAGACGCACGCGGCCTCGAACACGGTTGGCAACTATGCCGCGAACATCTCATACTTCCATGGCGGGCAGGCCGCTGGGACTTCTCTATACGCGCACCTGGCATCTACAAGGTCTGTAATTGCTATGGCTGCCCTTACTCAGCCATACTAAGGGCTTCTGGCGATGGTGAGTGGTAGCGTCAATGTCATTTCCGCCTCCATCAACCACCAAAATTTCCCATCACCATTGTACTACGAGGACCAAGGACATTGTGACCATGGCCACGCTCAGCACCATGGCCAAGGGCATCCTAGTCGTCTCCTCTGCCGGCAACAAGGGCCCGAACCTATCGTGTCAGCAACGACGCGCCATGGCACTTCACTGTAGGCGTTGGCTCTGTGGACCGGAAGATCGTCGCCTACATGGTGTTGGAGAATGAAGACCTCATGGACCCCAACGTTAACAACCCATTCATCATCAAGCCGGACATCCTGGTGTTCGGATTGAACAACCTGGCCCAGTGGCGGAGCTTAGTGAGGGCCAAAGGGGGCTATGCCCCCCCCCCCCACCCAAACAAATAAACACATACTCCCTCTGTCACATATCACCACCTAGATGTATCATGTGATCTCGATGTTTGTGCAATTGCAGACTACGCAAGGTATTATGTTGATTGTCAATTCTGTTAGAATAAATCCGAGGCATAACGTCGATCATCCGAGGACGACACCGAGATTTGTTAACGAGGTTCACCGATATGGTTACATCCCCGGAGCCTGACTACGGGCGCTCCTCCCCGTGACACCGTCACAATACCGCACACCGGCCACCCAGGTGCCGGCACACGTCGCCGGCTCCCCCTTGCGTGCCTGTGCTATTATGTTGGCATATGTTGCATCGTGTGTCTAGCCCCGCTATATATGAGAGGCCTAGGATACAAGTGTCCTATTAGGACACGACTCCATATCCTATCTAAACACAATACAAGTCCAACTATAACCTACCTTATACACAATATTCGACACAACTCTAACAAACTCCACCTTGGCGAATATTCTCCACCACCTTGAGTTCGTCAATGCATCAAACTTCCATGTACATTGGACTTGAGCTTATCCCATGAGCACCGCTGCTACTCCAAAGACTCCATATGACTCCACCTGCAACTTGTAGTCCCTTCTTTTCTTGACCACAGTCAATGCTCGAGCAAAATTAAGTTCCTCTTTACTCTAGTATGTGCTCCCAACTTTCAGAGTATCCGTCCAACGCCATCACACACTGATCACTGACCTGCGTGAAAGTGAACAACTCACATATTGGATGTCACACGTAAGAATTACCTGAACTCAACATCACCGCTCCTTTCTCGACCGCTTGTCTGAAACTTGAAGGAATTTCACCGTTGCTTGTAGTCATCCCGAGTCAAATACGCAGTTGTCTCACCACATGTATGACCACCAGAGCCCTGGTCCGTCTCCATGTCCCGTGCATACCGCACACCTCGCCGCTATTACCGCGTCGAGCCTCCGCTGTCCCGGTCGATTCTCAAGGGTCGCGAAACCACACCACTCAACCCCCACTGCAGAGTACCACCGATCATCACCGACCGATGACGAGTTTCACGCTTTCATCAGACCACTGGGCTCCAAGCCGAATTGCGTGTCACTTGCTTTTTCCCCCTTGCTGAATAGGCTTCGATTCTCTAGATCCTTACACCGTAGCCTCTCAATCCAGCTCCACCTTCATCATGACTCCATAGTAGATGATCAGTCCACCCTCGCGCCCCGTCGACTTCAAGCTCTGTGTGTACATCACCTTGAATCAACCCCGCGCCATAGTCTTGTCGAAGTCACACAAGCCCTTAGGCCCGCGCCACGTGTTTCCACGCCCCAGAAGTCGGTCACCATCAGCATCACGCTCCTATGTCACTGTCGCCGATCCCACCACCGTCTTCTGTACCAACCGACTTGCGTCGATCCGTCAGACTATCCAGTCCAACCCAGCCGAACTTGTCCGACTACATGACACGCTCGAGACTCCCAAATCGTCTTCCAAGAATTTCCATCCATCACATGATAATTCCATCTTAGCTGACATGACTTCCTGCAACCCCTTCAAGCATCCCTATCGGTGTCAAAACCGGCGGATCTCGAGTAGGGGGTCCCGAACTGTGCGTCTAGGCCGGATGGTAACAGGAGGCAGGGGACACAATGTTTTACCCAGGTTTAGGCCCTCTTGATGGAGGTAAAACCCTACGTCCTGCTTGATTGATATTGATGATATGGGTAGTACAAGAGTAGATCTACCACGAGATCAGAGAGGCTAAACCCTAGAAGCTTGCCTATGGTATGATTGTATGTTGTGATTGTTGTCCTACGGACTAAAACCCTTCGGTTTATATAGACACCGGAGAGGGTTAGGGTTACACAAGGTCGGTTACAAAGAAGGAGATATCCATATCCATATTGCCTAGCTTGCCTTCCACACCAAGTAGAGTCCCATCCGGACACGAGACGAAGTCTTCAATCTTGTATCTTCATAGTCCAACAGTCCGGCCAAAGGATATAGTCCGGCTGTCCGGAGACCCCCTAATCCAGGACTGCCTTAGTAGCCCCCGAACCAGGCTTCAATGAAGATGAGTCCGGCGCGTAGTATTGTCTTCGGCATTGCAGGGCGGGTTCCCCTCCAAATTCCTTGTACCTGTCGAAATAGTGTCCGGCCTCTTGTGAATGTTGCACTCCTTGGCTTCCACGCCCAATAATGGCCACTTTCCACGTGTCGAGCGAATGTGAAGAGCCAGGGTGTTTTTACATTTACCCCCTAGCTGTGTGAATGAGCTGCCTATTAAAAAGACGAGGATTCAGATCCAAATCACACCATCCTCCCTTGGCGAGCCTTCATCGGAGCGCATTCGACAGAGATCCATTCCATCATGGCCAGTCGACGCAGCTCCTCCTCTCGCTCCCCTAGCCCCAAGCCTAGAGATTGGGAGAGATGTTCTATCCCGCACAGCAAATTAGTGATGCTTCAGACCAAGGGATTTCTTCCCCCAGCGTACATGGTCCCGGTTCGAGCCGGGCTTGCCACCTATAATGGCGGAGAGCAAGCGGAGAGCCTTCCCAATCCCTCCAAGGGAGAGCGGGTATGCCTTGTCCCTTATTTGGTAAGAGGGCTCGGATTTCCAATTCATCTGTTTCTCCGGGGGCTCCCGGAATTCTACGGTCTCCAGTTGCATAACCTTACGCCTGCCTCCATGCTGCATATCGCGAGATTCGTAGCCCTTTACGAGTTGTTTTTGGGCTGTGAGGCTCATTTCGCTCTGTGGAAGAAGCTGTTCTGCCTTGTGCCCCGTTCTCAGAAGGGGTCAATATATCAAGTGGGCGGAGCCGAAGTGTGGCGTATTGCCGGGACCGGATACCTGTCCGAAGACTGGCCTTCAGAATGGTTTTATATAGAAGACGTCCCCTCCCGGATCCTATTAGAATCGGCCTTCCTGAGTTCGACAACGCCCCTTTGAAGAAGCGCCGGAGCTGGCATCCATGGAGCTCCCTGGAGGAAGATGACAGGGACGTTCTTTACCTGATGAGCCGGATAAGTTTTTTAGCTCGAACCGGATTGACCGTGATCGAGGTCATGGCCATATGTATTATGCGAGGGGTGCAGCCGCTTCAATATAGAGGCCATCCCATCTCGGATTTCAATGGGGAGGATGACGCCACCCGCCACGGCCGCAAAGGGCCGGGATCGGTTGCTGATCTAATAAAGATCTTATCCACTTTGTACAAGGGAGAAGAGGAGGAATTCCTTCGTGTCAACCCGCAGGGCGGATTTTCTATGTACAATCCTCCGAGCTGGGTAAGGGGAGACTTTTTCTCGCCCATCCGTTTCATATTCCTGTAGTTAAGTATTCAGTCTAGCGATTTCATCGCAGGAGCTGCACCAGGCTGTAAAGGAGATAAACAACCCCCCTCCACAACCCGAGGACCCTGGATGGTCCCTTGACCCGGCCTCCCAGGAGGATCCGGACATATCTGTGGAGTTGATCGATGGGGTATTCTACCAATCGAGTAATGATAACGCTTTGGTGGCCATTACGGCCGATTACCCTGGGCTACTTCCAGCCTCACAGGTGACTGAGACCGAAGTCCCAACACTTCGAAAGGGGATCCGTCCTTGTGTGTTTTTGATTGCCGTATAACAGCCGTGTTTTGCAGGGGAGGTCCTTGAGGCGGAAGGCCGAGCCTGCGGCGACTAGCCAACAAGGGGCCGCGAGGCTAGGCAGGTTGAAAAGACCCACAGTCCGGATTGAGACACCGGCGCAGCGGTACGGCGCGCCGTTTTTGTTGCAAGACATTATTCTCATAGGCATATTAACGCCCATGCCTTCTTTTCAGGAAAAAGAGCGCTCGCTGAACTATACCCGTAGAGGCTACTAATCGCGCCTCCACCAGCCAGGCTCCAAGGCCGGATTCGGAGGCGGGAACGAATACGAGGCGTGCGCCGGGCGCTCCTCCGACAGAGGATGCGGATAAACTTTCCGCCACCAATTCTGAGGTGGAAAGTGCCATGAACCACAAGCGTCGCCGGACTGTTCTTCGTGACGCTTGTTTCTCCCAAGAGGCATTGGATGCCTTCAACTCGGGAGATGTGTACCTCCGTGCCGCTCAAAATGGTCTAGCCAGAGCCACGGAGCAGTATGTAAAAGACATACGGGTGAGAAAATTTGGTGATTATATATATCAGTAGCCCCTGAGACTTGAAACAGTTAGAATAACTGATTTAAGGATCATTTGTTATGCAGGTTCTTACCGAAAAGAATACTCAACTGTCCCAGGGGCTGGAAGAGTGCAGAGCCCAACTTCAGGCCGCACTGACCACGGCGGGGGAGCCCAAAGAGACCCCCTCTGGTAATATATCCTTCAAATGATAAGTGTCATATAGGATGCGGCGTATATGCAGATCTGACGATAAAATTGCAGATGACGCTGGAGTAAATCCGGATAAGCAACAGCTCCTACGCCAGCTGAAGGCTGGTGAGAGCGTGCTTACGAGGGTGAGGCGGGAGAAGAATGATCTCCTAGATGCCAACACCAAGCTGGGCGTGGAACTAAAATATGTTCGTGCCCAACAGTCGGACTTTGTTAAGGAGAATCGGCGGCTTCCACGCGGCATATTTAGTAAGTGGTTGAATGAACTTTGAAAAAGAGTTCGGCGAGGAAGCTGGTTGACAGAGTTATGTCTGTAGGTATGCTAACAGGTCGTCCTGCCGAGGAAATGCCCGGTTCAACGGGTAACCTTCTTCCCGAGCTCTCACAGCTGCACGAACGAGTTTGGCAGGTGATGCAAGGCGTCGCCCATGCCTTGTGGCCATCCGTCTCCATACCCGAAGGCCTTGGAGAGCTTGCAGAAAAGCTGAAGGGAGCACGGCGGCGCTTCCGATTATGGAAGATATCAGCCTGCCGTTAGGGCGCCAGGGAAGCCTGGGCAATGGTGAAGACACGGTACACGAAGGCTGACCCGAACCACATGGCCGAAGTCGGACCTGTGGGGCCCGATGGGAAGGAGATTCCTGTGAGCTTAGTGTACGGCCAAGTAGAATTGGCCGCAAAGTATTCCCAACAGGACTGTGGACTAGACAACCTATTGGATGGTACTGAAGAGGAATTCAACCAGTCAAATTGACTTATGTAATTTAAAGTGACATGTATAATGCCTTCTAGCCGGATTGTAGATCGTTTGTCTAACCGAATATTCCCTTAAGAACGCTAGCTTTCGGCTTCACCCAGTCTGAGGTACACATCCGGCTGACCCGGCGGTAACAATCGTAGAGGTGCTCCCCTTATGCCCTAGCCGAATTAACAGGAATGTAGGGCATAAATACAAGAGCCAGGCAACCCAGCTTGGCCAAAACTTAAGTCATATGGATGCATATAATTGTGAAAAAAGGTACATGCGGAAGTATAACACATGTGTTGGGCGTGAGGCCCAGGTAAATAATTTAAGCTTCTGTGAAAGAAGCCCCCAGGTATGAAGAGTGCGGCTAGCGCATCTGCAATGTATGAGTGAGGCACAAGGTGACCCTTGAAGGCCTAGGGAAATAATAAGAAAAATAAAGAAAGGGAAACAAGACAGATGATGCATATGCAGAAAATGGACAAAGGGAGGGGACTAACATAGAGTCCGGTGCTAGGCGTAGAATCTTCGAAGCCTAGCTGCGTTCCATGGGTTCGGCTCGAGTCGACTAGCCGATGCATCCCGCAGTCGGTACGCTCCACCGATCAGAACTTGGTCGATGATGAAGGGACCTTCCCATTTGGGCTCGAGCTTGTTCTTTTTCTTATCCGGCAGTCGTAGAACTAGTTCGCCAACGTTATAAGTTTTGGCCCGTACTTATCTGCTTTGGTATCTGCGAGCCTGTTACTGGTAAAATGTGGAACGGGCTTTGGCTACGTCGCGCTCTTCCTCCAAGGTGTCCAGACTGTCCTGCCGATAGAGCTCGGCTTCTCTTTCTTCGTACATGCGCACTCGAGGTGAGTCATGAATTATGTCACATGGCAAGACTGCCTCTGCGCCGTACACCATAAAAACGGTGTATATCCGGTACTACGATTCGGCGTGGTCCGCAGCCCTCAGAGTATGGAGTCGAGCTCCTCTACCCAGTGCGTGTCAGACTCCGTTAAGGAACGCACTAATCTGGGTTTAATGCCGCTCATTATAAGACCGTTTACTCGTTTGACTTGACCGTTGGTTTGTGGGTGATAGACCGAAGCATAATCGAGCTTGATGCCCATTTTGTTGCACTAGAGTTTTACCTCGTCGGCCGTGAAGTTCGTGTCGTTATCAGTGATGATGCTGTGGGGGAAGCCGTAACGGTGTACAACCCCGGATATGAAATCTATCACCGGTCCGGATTCGGCTGTCTTAACCGATTTAGCCTCTATCCATTTGGTGAATTTATCGACCATGACCAATAAGTATTTTTTCTTGTGGGTTCCCCCTTTAAGGGGTCCAAGCATGTCAAGCCCCTAGACCGTGAAGGGCCATGTAATGGGGATTGTTTGGAGGGCGGTGGGTGGCATGTGGCTTTGATTTTCAAAGAGCTGGCAACCAGCACAACGTTGGACCAAGTCCTGTGCATCTGCCCGGGCCGTTGGCCAATAGAATCATGTACGGAAGGCCTTGCTTACAAGAGCCCGGGCTGCGGCATGATGATCGCCGAGTCCGGCGTGAATTTCTGCCAAAAGGTTCCGCCCTTCTTCTTCGGAGATGCACCTTTGAAGGACTCCGGTAGTGCTTTTCTTGTACAATTCTCCCTCATGGACCCTGTAGGCCTTGGATCGCCGCACTATGCAGTGTGCCTCATTTTGGTCTTCCGGAAGTTCCTGTCTAGTTAGGTAGGCCAGGAATGGTTCTGTCCATAGGGGAATAGTGGCCATTATTTCGTGGGCTGAATGTGTTATTTCGGTGGCGGAGCCTCCGATTGTGTCAGAGAGTTCGATATCGGGTATTTTGGCCTGGTCCGGACTGTTGTTACCGGTGTCCGCTTCCCATGCTACAGATGGCTTGAAGAGCCTTTCCAGAAATATGTTGGAGGGACCGCGTCGCGTTTTGTGTCGATGCGGGTGAGGATATCCGCCACCTGATTGTTTTCCCGAGCCACATGGTGAAATTTGAGCCCCTCGAACCGAGCTGACATTTTTAGGACGACATTGCGATAAGCTGCCATTTTTGGATTCTTGGCATCAAAGTCTCCATTTATTTGGGATATCGCGAGGTTCGAATCTCCGCGCACCTCTAGGCGTTGAATGCCCATGGATACTGCCATCCGGAGACCATGTAGAAGGGCCTCATATTCGGCTGCGTTGTTGGAGTCCGTATACATTATCTGTAGTACGTATTGAACGGTATCTCCCGTTGGGGACGTCAAAATGACGCCAGCCCCCAGACCAGCCAACATTTTGGAGCCGTCGAAGTGCATGATCCAGTTTGAATATGTGCCGTACTCCTTAGGGAGTTCGGCTTCCATCCAGTCGGCGACGAAGTCAGCCAAAACTTGCGACTTAATAGCTCGCCGTGGCTTGTAAGTTATGTCGAACGGGAGGAGCTCAATGGCCCATTTGGCAATCCGGCCCGTCGCGTCGCGGTTGTTTATAATATCGTTAAGTGGTACTTTCGAGGCTACCATTATCGAACACTCTTGAAAGTAGTGTCGCAGCTTCCGGGATGCCATAAATACCGCATACGCTATCTTTTGATAATGCGGGTACCGTGATTTGCATGGAGTAAGGACAGTGGACACATAGTAAACCGGCTTTTGAAGGGGGAATTTGTGTCCGTCCACTTCTCGCTCGACGACGAGCACTACGCTTACTACTTGATGAGTTACCGCAATGTATAATAGCATTGGTTCGCCAATGTTTGGCACGGCCAGGACTGGGTTTGTTGCCAATATGGCTTTTATTTCATTGAGTCCGGCCGTGGCGGCATCCGTCCACTCGAAGTGTTCGGTGCGCCGGAGGAGGCGATAAAGGGGTAATGCCTTTTCTCCCAAGCGGGAGATAAAGCGGCTTAGAGCCGCTACGCATCCGGCCAATTTTTGTATATGTTTGAGGTCTGTTGGGGTAGCCAACTGTGACAACACTCGGATTTTGGCCGGATTAGCTTCAATACCTCTACTGGAGACAATGAATCCCAGGAGCTTTCCGGCTGGTACGCCAAAAACGCATTTTGTCGGGTTGAGCTTGATGTCATATGTTCGGAGGTTATCAAATGTGAGCCTCAAGTCGTCTACTAGAGATTTGACATGCTTGGTTTTGACGACCACGTCATCTACGTATGCCTCCACTATTTTGCCGATCTGGTTTGCCAGACATGTCTGAATCATGCGCTGATATGTTGCGCCGATGTTTTTGAGCCTGAAGGGCATTGTGTTGAAGCATAATGGGCCGTATGGTGTGATGAATGCTGTTGCGGCTTGGTCTGGCTCTGCCATTTTAATTTGATGGTAGTCAGAGTATGCATCGAGGAAACACAATGAATCGTGTCCTACAATAGCATCGATGATTTGATCGATGCGGGGGAGGGGGAAGGGATCCTTTGGGCAGGCCTTGTTAAGGTCCTTAAAATCGACGCACAAGCGCCAGGATTTGTCCTTCTTTGGTACCATCACCAGGTTTGCTAGCCAGTCCGGATGGTTTATGTCTCTGATGAATCCGGCCTCCAATAGCTTGGCTAGTTCCTCTCCCATGGCTTGTCTCTTAGGTTCGGAGAAACGCCGAAGAGCCTGCTTGACTGGCTTGAATCCTTTTAGGATATTTAGGCTGTGCTCGGCCAGCCTGTGTGGGATTCCTGGCATGTCTGAAGGGTGCCAGGCAAAAATGTCCCAGTTCTCGCGTAGGAACTCTCGCAGTGCGGCGTCCACATCAGGGTTTAATTGTGCCCCGATGGAAGCTGTTTTTGTAGGGTCCGTTGGATGGACTTGGAATTTGACTATTTCGTCCGCCGGTTTAAAGGAGGTGGACTTGGATCTTTTATCGAGTATCACATCGTCCCTATTCACCGTGGAGCACAGCGCAGTTAGTTCCTCGGCCGCTAGTGCTTCGGACAGTGCCTCAAGGGCCAGTGCGGCTGTCTTATTTTCGGTGCGGAGTGCTATGTCCGGATCACTAGCAAGAGTGATGATTTCGTCGGGCCCGGGCATTTTGAGCTTCATGTACCCGTAATGGGGTATGGCTTGGAAGATTGTAAATGCCTCCCGCCCTAATAGAGCGGGGTATCCGCTGCTGAACGGGGCCACTTGGAATGTAATTTCTTCGGACCTGTAATTATCCGGCGTGCCGAATACCACATCTAGTGTGATTTTCCCAGCACAGCGTGCTTCCCGACTGGGGATGATTCCTCTAAAGGTTGTGCTACTTTGCTCAATGCGGCTCCAGTCTATTTCCATCTTTTGAAGAGTTTCCTCATAGATGAGGTTTAATCCGCTGCCGTCGTCCATGAGTACCTTGGTGAGTCGAAAGCCGTCCATGATTGGACTGAGGACCAGTGCGGCTGGTGCTTGGGCTATTCGGAATTTAGGTTCGTCACTGGCATTGAAGGTAATAGCCGTGTCACTCCAAGGATTTATTTCTGCTATGTGGCAGATTTCGGCCATGCTGCGGAGTGGTCGTTTGCGTCTATTATTTGACGCGAAGGTCTCAAAGACCGTTAACACCGTATTTGTTGTCCACGTGATGGTTCTCTGTGGTATTTGGGAGGAGTAGATCATCACCACTTTTGGCCACCTGCCGGAGTATCCAACATGCTCTAAGGTTGTGCGTTGGTATTGCATCTGCTGTACTATGAATTTTGCAGGGTCCGTTGAGCCATCCCTCCAGTACGGTTCCTTGCCCCATAGAGGGCTTTTTCTTTTTGGTAGTTAACCCAGGTGTATTGTGATAATGCACCCTTTTATTTCGGACTGGGTTTGTATTCAGGGCTGGATTATCCCAAAATTTTATTTCGGTTTTCCAGGCGCTTTCCATCGCACAGTACTTTCGTACTATGGACACCAAGTCGTCAAAGCGTGTAATTTCGCGGTGACTTATGGCGTTGAGGATTCCCTTGTCCGTGCAATTATTGCAGAAGAATGAAATTGCGTCTTCCTCGCGGCAGTCCTTTATCCTGTTCATGACCAGGAGGAATCTGGCCCAGTAATGGTGTACTGTTTCTTCGGGCTCTTGCCTAATTTGGGATAGATCGCTTATGTTTGGGTGGGTGGGTGGAATTGAACCCGAATCCTCACCCAATCTGAGACTCAGGGGCCAAGGAGTTTCCAAACTCGGAAGTTTGGATTCTTGGATGTTTTCCAATAAATCTAGCCCGCTGCCTGACTCTAGGTTCAGGTCTTGAGTGACGTCCTCCCCTCCGCGGGTATCCGGCTTGGAGGGATCAGGAATCCGAACATAGCTAGTCCTCAAGATAGATGAAGGGTTGCCACATTGTTCCTCCACCACTGCAACGTGATGGGTGACCTGGGGAGAGTTTATCTCTCTCAAATCGGGTTTAGGCCCAATCGGATCATAGTCTGTAGCGACTCCCAGGGCGGCGATGCGATCCAAGAGCTCGTTCAGGGAAGAGAGCTCCATTGGATCTAACTGCTCGGCGAGTTCCGAGTTGACGTGAAGATTGCTTTCGATGACCCGAGAAGTCATCGTCGGCGCAGCGGCCGAACAGGTGGTCATAAGAAAACCACCTAGCCGGAGAGTTTGGCCAATAGCCAAAGCTCCCTTAGCAACAGTGTCGTCTTTAAAGACGGGATGAGACATCCTTCCTGGTGGCGACGGCATAGCGGAACTCTCAATGAAAGCACCAATGTCGGTGTCAAAACCGGCGGATCTCGGGTAGGGGGTCTCGAACTGTGCGTCTAGGCCGGATGGTAACAGGAGGCAGGGGACACAATGTTTTACCCAGGTTCGGGCCCTCTTGATGGAGGTAAAACCCTACGTCCTGCTTGATTGATATTGATGATATGGGTAGTACAAGAGTAGATCTACCACGAGATCAGAGAGGCTAAACCCTAGAAGCTAGCCTATGGTATGATTGTATGTTGTGATTGTTGTCCTACGGACTAAAACCCTTCGGTTTATATAGACACTGGAGAGGGTTAGGATTACACAAGGTCGGTTACAAAGGAGGAGATATCCATATCCGTATTGCCTAGCTTGCCTTCCACGCCAAGTAGAGTCCCATCCGGACACGAGACGAAGTCTTCAATCTTGTATCTTCATAGTCCAACAGTCCAGCCAAAGGATATAGTCCGGCTGTCCGGAGACCCCCTAATCCAGGACTCCCTCAATCCCCAATGTGCGAGCAAATCTTCCACCATTGTCTACCATAACCCAAGGTTTTCAGTTTCGTGAACTTCTCCACCTCAACCCCGATGCCCGATGGCGTCATGATTCTTCGTACAGCTGACCTTGTGAAAAATAACTGAGCTTCCACCGCAATGCCCCAAGTACACAAGCAAAACCTCAAGAGGTACAACCCCGTGTACTAATAGCAAAATCCAACCAAATTTGGTCTTTCACGTGATATGCTCTTGGCTCAATCTCCAATGCTCTCTGTTGCTTTGTCAATGTGCCTGCTAGCTTCAATGGATACGTATCGCTTTATGGATTTTCCTTTTTGCTCAAAACGATCTGCTGCCTTGCGTCGCATACATGAGGACTCGGTCCTCTTTTCTTCAAAACAAATCTCGTATCTGACTGCTCTTTCCTGTTTGTACACCACCGGACTCACCGCATGATCCTTGACTCGCCACATGCATCCTTGGGGCTTCCGCCGGCTGGGCCGCTGCCCACGCACGCGCCTTTGGGCCTCCGCAGCCATTGCCCGATCCACCGATCGACCTGATGCCCTGCCTGCCTGCCCGACGTGCCACCGCTGCTTAGTGTACGCTCGCCCGATTGACCTACGCGAGATCTCTCGTCGCACGTACGTCTAGCCTTCTTGCAAGTCCGATCCGATCTTCGCGGGTTGCCGTGCGCCTTGACGTTTTCGATCGAATCTCAACCATTCTCATCACGATATCGATTGAAACATCAAATCTTCCTATAAATCGAATCAACGCCTCCGTAAACCTTCGGTCTTCAACCATAGCTCTGATACCATTTGTTAGAATAAATCTGAGGCATAACGTCAATCATCCGAGGACGACACCGAGATTTGTTAACGAGGTTCACCGATATGGCTACATCCCCGGGGCCTGACTACGGGCGCTCCTCCCCGTGACACCGCCACAATACCGCACACCGGCCACCCAGGTGCCGGCACACGTCGCCAGCTCCCCCTTACGTGCCTGTGCTATTATGTTGGCATATGTTACATCGTGTGTCTAGCCCCGCTATATATGAGAGGCCTAGGATACAAGTGTCCTATTAGGACACGACTCCATATCCTATCTAAACACAATACAAGTCAAACTGTAACCTACCTTATACACAATATTCGACACAACTCTAACAAATTCAATAATACTAGAATTAGTGTTTATGCTGCTATAGTTTTGATTGTTTATTGTCAATTCAATGCTACCGCATTAGTATTTATGGTGCTATATAGTTTTCAAGCGCAGTATCTCTAAGCATATATACTACTTAAGAAGTTGGCTGCAAATTTAAGTACAAACAATTTACACTGTCTTATTTGAACCTGGGTGATGTTTATGGTCACCGTCTATCACGACCATGTTCGTCTCCGGCAACGGCTCCTTCTCCGAAGCCAACCACATTTGTTCTCATGACGGAGTCAGAGGAGGAGCTCGTCATCCGGGCCCTACGTCTGACCACGCCAGCTCGTCGCACCGCAGGTGGCCGAACGAGAATCTAATATCTCCAGGTCGTCACCTTCAACACCTGTTCCTCCCGGCAGACGCTGGGTGCTGGTCCTGATAACTCTATTCTCACGACGACTCCCTAAGAGCAAGTACAATAGGATGACATGGAGGGCTATAAGAGATGCCACATCATATTTTAGTCTAGTTGGAGGGGAGATGAGAGGAGCGAAAAGTAAAGCGGGCTACATATATACTTGCAGCCGGCTATAGCACGAGCTCCAACATCCTTGTGAGAGAAAGATGTGTGCTACATATTAATACCATAACATACTAGTATTTCTCACTATTGTATGAGTTGGCTATTAGATTGGCTATAGGTGACATGTCAAAAACATATAGCCGGTTGTTGACTATACTATTAACCATGCTTTAAGTCGGAGGCGCGGGTACGAGCCTCGCTCATCATGGGTTGTAGCCTGTGGCACCTTGGCCTTTTAGAAAATTGGCAAGTAGCCTGTATCTCAAGTGCCACCTGAGCCACGACGTGGGAGGATGGAGACGTTCACGACATAGGGCATGCGAGCATGGCAGGAGAGGATAGAGTAGCTAGACATTGTGATCTCCGAAGGAGAAGATGTGTGATGAGCGGTTGGAGAAGTGGTGGAGCCAGGATTGAACCAAACCCCGGTACATTTTTTTATAACATGGATAAACTTCGGCACTAATAGCTACCCAAAAATAGCTCATATGTTTAAAAAAGATATACTTCATGCAAAAATATGCAAAATAAAGCTCAGTTGCTTAATAAATCTAGAGTGTAATTTCAATGTTTAACGATCCGACAAAATAGATAAATCATGATAAATCTAGAGATAATAATACGAGATACAAGAGTGTACAAAATCAACTGTTTACTTTTTCCCTAAACCTGATCAACAGCGGAAGTGCATCAAAAATTTATTTCATAAGAAAAGGTTAAGGAGAGAATAACTTTCTTTTTCGCAACACAAATACAGAGGAGAGGATAACTTTGCTTCCCCAAAAGTAGGATCAATTCAATTCAACTAAGACAAGACTGAATCAAGTCACCCAACAATTCTTAGGCTCCCAGCCTCTCTCTCATGTAAGAAAAATACCTAACCTGTTTGCTGAAATTACCTAGGAATAGTCCTAGCAGAGTAGATGTGGCAGACAAAGGCAGGCTGTCATAGGCGTGAGAGGCCGGAGCAGGGTCGCTGATACGTCTCCGTCGTATCTATAATTTTTTATTGTTCCATGCCAATATTATTCAACTTTCATATACTTTTTGGCAACTTTTTATATTATTTTTGGGACTAACATATTGATCCAGTGCCCAGTGCCAGTTCCTGTCTGTTGCATGTTTTTGGTTTCGCAGAATATCCATATCAAACGGAGTCCAAACGGGATAAAAACGGAAGGAGCTTATTTTTGGAAAATATGAAAAATTCAGAAGGAAAATCAATGCGAACCAGTGCCCGAGGTGGTCACGAGGCAGGGGTGCCCCCCTAGGGCGCGCCCCCTACCCTCATGAGCCCACCGTAAGGCGGTTGACGCTCTTCTTTTGCCGCAAGAAAGCTAATATTCGGAAAAAAATCACGGCGAAGGTTTCAGACCAATCGGAGTTACGGATCTTCATATATATACGAAACGGTGAAACAGAGCCAGAACAGAAGCAGATCCAGAGAGAGACAGATAGATAGATCCAATCTCGGAGGGGCTCTCGCCCCTCCCACGCCATGGAGGCCATGGACCAGAGGGGAAACCCTTCTCTCATCTAGGGAGGAGGTCAAGGAAGAAGAAGAAGAAGGAGGGGGGCTCTCTCCCCCTTGCTTCCGGTGGCAACCGGAGTGCCACCGGGGGCCATCATCATCACCGCGATCTTCACCAACAACTTCACCGCCATCATCACCAACTCTTCCCCCTCTATGCAGTGGTGTAACCTCTCTCTTACCCACTGTAATATCTACTTAAACATGGTGCTCAACGCTATATATTATTTCCCAATGATGTATGGCTATCCTATGATGTTTGAGTAGATCTGTTTTGTCCTAATGGCTATTTGATGATCGTGATTGGTTTGAGTTGTATGTTTTATTATTGGTGCTGTCCTATGGTGCTCTCCGTGTCACGCAAGCATGAGGGATTCCCGCTGTAGGGTTTGCAATATGTTTATGATTTGCTTATGGTGGGTGGCGTGAGTGACAGAAGCACAGACCCGAGTAAGTAGGTTGTTTGCGTATGTGATAAAGGGGACTTGATGCTTTAATGCTATGGTTGAGTTTTACCTTAATGAATCTTTAGTAGTTGCGGATGCTTGCTAGAGTTCCAATCATAAGTGCATATGATCCAAGTAGATAAAGTATGTTAGCTTATGCCTCTCCCTCAAATAAAATTGCAATAATGATTACCGGTCTAGTTATCGATTGCCTAGGGACAAATAACCTTCTTGTTGACAAAAGCTCTTTACTAAAACTAATTTAGTTGTGTCTTCATCTAAACAGCCCCTACTTTATATTTACTTGCTCTTTATTATCTTGCATACCTATCCAACAACACCTACAAAGTACTTATAGTTTCATACTTGTTTCCGGTAAAGCGAACGTCAAGTGTGCATAGAGTTGTATCGGTGATCGATAGAACTTGAGGGAATATTTGTTCTACCTTTAGCTCCTCATTAGGTTTGACACTCTTACTTATCGAAAGAGGCTACAATTGATCCCCTATACTTGTGGGTTATCAAGACCTTTTTCTGGCGCCGTTGCCGGGGAGCAATAGCGTGGGGTGAATATTCTCATGTGTGCTTGTTTGCTTTATCACTAAGTAATTTTTATTTGCTGTTCTTAGTTGTTTTCTATCTTTAGCTATGGGTAGGAAACGCAAAATACCAAAAAAAATAGTTGTACCTACTGAACCAATGGTTGAAGAACCAGTCAAAATCTATCACACTGCTGAAGCTTATTACTTGGATCATCTTCGATCCCTATGTGCTCGTGCTGAAACCCCAACTAGCTTAGTTGAGGGCAAATCTTTAGATGAGCATGCTTGTTTTGTGCGACACAGAATATTTGAAAAAGGGAAAACTTTACTGGATCAAATTCATCGTTTGCAATGCTATGCTTGGAATTTATGTGAAATATATGATTATACTTGTTGTTCTGAAGACCCTAAGAAACACCTCCCCTACCAATGTTTGTTTAGTGATAATGGAATCGTATCCTCTTATGCTAAGGGTGTTTATAGTTACTATGATGTTCAACAAATTGAAGAATTTGTTGCTTTTAAGGGTGCTTATGAAATTGCTTCTTTGATTGAAAAGTATGATGCTACTCTTTACCAATCTGAAAATTTTGCCATACTTAAATATTGCGTTGATAATTATGCTTCTAATGCTTATGTTAAACCATATATTGAGGAATACTCCGCTGTCCAAGAAGAGACTAATATTTTGCAGGAGTCTATGGAAGAAGAAATTGATGAAACTGTGAGCTCATTGGATGAAAAAGATGATGAGGAGAGCGAAGAACAAAAGGAGGAAGAGCGGATTAGCTACCCGTGCCCACCTTATAATGAGAGTAACCCTCCAACTCATACATTGTTTAATTTCCCTCCGTGCTTACCGGAGGATGATTGCTATGATGATTGTTATGATCCCGTTGATTCTTTTGAAATATCCCTTTTTGATGATGCTTGCTATGCTTATGGCCAAGATACCAATATGAATTATGCTTATGGAGATGAACTTGCTATAGTTGCTTATGTTAAACATGAAATTGTTGCTATTGCACCCACGCATGATAGTCCTATTATCTTTTTGAATTCTCCCGACTACACTATATCGGAGAAGTTTGCACTTATTAAGGATTATATTGATGGGTTGGCTTTTACCGTTGCACATGATGATTTCGATAAATATAATATGCATGTGCTTGATGATCCTACTTGCAATTATTATGAGATAGGAACTATATCTCCACCTCTCTATGTTTCCAACATGATAAATTTGCAAGAAACTATTTATACTATGCATTGGCCTTTACTAGGTGTGCATGAATTGTTCTTTTATGATATGTCGATGCATAGGAAGAGAGTTAGACTTTGTCATTACATGATATATGTTACTTTGTGCTCACTACTAAATTACAAATCATTGTTAATTAAAATTGGCTTTGATATACCTTGGGATCCGGGTGGATTCACTACTTGAGCACTATATGCCTAGCTTAATGGCTTTAAAGAAAGCGCTGCCAGGGAGACAACCCGGAAGTTTTAGAGAGTCATTTATTTCTGTTGAGTGCTTTCATATAGTTTAAAAACAACAAAAATAAAGAGGAAAACCCAAAACTTTTTCAAAAAGGAAAGTGAAAGTGAGAAAGACAAGCATTGTTGAAGTGGGAGAGCTCCTTGAACTTTGTTCATGCTCACGACAACTTTGTGAATCTTGATTACAGAAACTTTTCAATAAAAATAATTATCCCCTTGTACAATTCCATTGTATTATAAAAATAATGTGCCAAGGTTTGCCTTTAGGATGTTTACATTTGCTTGATGGTTTGTACGGTGCAGGACAGAAACTTTGGCTGTAGTGCGCAATTTTACATTTTTAGCTGGAACGTCAAATGGTTCTGATTATTTTTGCACTGTCTTACTATACAAATTGTTTATTTTTCCTAATTTTTGTAGAATTTTTCAAGTATCAGAAGTACGGTGAATGTTCAGATTACTACAGACTGTTCTGTTTTAGACAGATTCTGTTTTTGATGCATAGTTTGCTTGTTTTGATGAAACTAGCGATTCATATTAATGGATTAAGCCATGAAAAAGTTATACTACAGTAGACATAATGCAAAAAGAAAATATGAATTGGTTTGCAACAGTACTTAGAGTAGTGATTTGCTTTATTATACTAACGGATCTTACCGAGTTTTCTGTTGAAGTTTTGTGTGGATGAAGTGTTCGATGATTGAGAAGGTCTCGATGTGAGAAGAAGGAAGAGAGGCAAGAGCTCAAGCTTGGGGATTCCTGAGGCACCCCAAGTAAATATTCAATGAGACTCAAGCGTCTAAGCTTGGGGATGCTGGGGAGGCATCCCCTCTTTCTTCAACAAATATCGGTATGTTTTCGGATTCGTTTCGTGTTGGGTTTCGTAGTAATTTCAAAAAAATTCCTACGCTCACGCAAGATCATGGTGATGCATAGCAACGAGAGGGGAGAGTATGATATACGTACCCTTGTAGATCGACAACGGAAGCGTTTGGTTGATGTAGTCGTACGTCTCCACGGCCCGACCGATCAAGCACCGAAACTACGACACCTCCGAGTTCTAGCACACGTTCAGCTCGATGACGATCCCCGGGCTCCGATCCAGCAAAGCGTCGGGGAGGAGTTCCGTCAGCACGACGGCGTGGTGACGAACTTGATGTACTACCATCGCAGGGCTTCGCCTAAGCACCGCTACAATATTATCGAGGACTATGGTGGAAGGGGGCACCGCACACGGCTAAGAATATGATCACGTGGATCAACTTGTGTCTCTAGGGGTGCCCCTGCCTCCGTATATAAAGGTTCAAGGGAGGGGGGCCGGCCGGCCAATGTGTGGCGCGTCAGGAGGAGTCCTACTCCTTCTGGGAGTAGGACTCCCCCCCTTTCCTAGTTGGAATAGGATTCGTGGAGGGGGGGGGGAAGAGGAGAGAGAGGAGGAAGGGGGCCCGGCCCCCTCTCCTTGTCCAATTCGGACCAAGGGGGGAGGGGCGCGCGGCCCATCTCTGGCCACCTCTCCCCTCTTCCACTAAGGCCCATATACCTCCCGGGGGGTTCCGGTAACCTCCCGGTACTCCGGTAAAATCCCGATTTCACCCGGAACACTTCCGATATCCAAACATAGGCTTCCAATATATCAATCTTTATGTCTCGACCATTTCGAGACTCCTCGTCATGTCCGTGATCACATCTGGGACTCCGAACAACCTTCGGTACATCAAAATGCATAAACTCATAATATAACTGTCCTCGTAACCTTAAGCGTGCGGACCCTACGGTTCGAGAACAATGTAGACATGACCGAGACACGTCTCCGGTCAATAACCAATAGCGGAACCTGGATGCTCATATTGGCTCCTACATATTCTACGAAGATCTTTATCGGTCAGACCGCATAACAACATACATTGTTCCCTTTGTCATCGGTATGTTACTTGCCCGAGATTCGATCGTCGGTATCCAATACCTAGTTCAATCTCGTTACCGGCAAGTCTCTTTACTCGTTCTGTAATACATCATCTCACAACTAACTCATTAGTTGTAATACTTGCAAGGCTTATGTGATGTGCATTACCGAGAGGGCCCAGAGATACCTCTCCGACAATCGGAGTGACAAATCCTAATCTCGAAATACGCCAACCCAACATGTACCTTTGGAGACACCTGTAGAGCACCTTTATAATCACCCAGTTACGTTGTGACGTTTGGTAGCACAAAAAGTGTTCCTCCGGCAAACGGGAGTTGCATAATATCATAGTCATAGGAACATGTATAAGTCATGAAGAAAGCAATAGCAACATACTAAACGATCGGGTGCTAAGCTAATGGAATGGGTCATGTCAATCAGATCATTCACCTAATGATGTGATCCCGTTAATCAAATAACAACTCTTTGTCCATGGTTAGGAAACATAACCATCTTTGATTAACGAGCTAGTCAAGTAGAGGCATACTAGTGACATACTATTTGTCTATGTATTTACACATGTATTATGTTTCCGGTTAATACAATTCTAGCATGAATAATAAACATTTATCATGAAATAAGGAAATAAATAATAACTTTATTATTGCCTCTAGGGCATATTTCCTTTAGTCTCCCACTTGCACTAGAGTCAATAATGTAGATCACATCACCTTGTGATTAACATTGATAGTTTTCATCATTATGTGATTAACACCTATAGTTCACATCGCCATGTGATCAACACCCAAAGGGTTTACTAGATTCAGTAATCTAGTTCACATCGCTATGTGATTGACACCCAAAAAGTGATCATGTTTTGCTTGTGAGAGAAGTTTAGTCAACGGGTCTGCCACATTCAGATCCGCATGTATTTTGCAAATTTCTATGTCAACAATGCTCTGCATGGAGCTACTCTAGTTAATTGCTCCCACTTTCAATATGTATCCAGATTGAGACTTAGAGTCATCTGGATCAGTGTCAAAACTTGCATCGACGTAACCCTTTACGACGAACCTTTTGTCACCTCTGTAATCGAGAAACATATCCTTATTCCACTAAGGATAATTTTTGACCACTGTCCAGTGATCTACTCCTAGATCACTGTTGTACTCCCTGCCAAAATCAGTGTAGGGTATACAATAGATCTGGTACACAGCATGGCATACTTTATAGGACCTATGGCTGAGGCATAGGGAATGACTTCCATTCTCTTTCTATCTTCTGCCGTGGTCGGGTTTTGAGTCTTACTCAATTTCACACCTTGTAACATAGGCAAGAACTCTTTCTTTGACTGTTCTATTTTGAACTACTTCAAAATCTTGTCAAGGTATGTACTCATTGAAAAACTTATCAAGCGTCTTGATCTATCTCTATAGATCTTGATGCTCAATATGTAAGCAGCTTCACCGAGGTCTTTCTTTGAAAAACTCCTTTCAAACATTCCTTTATGCTTTGCAGAATAATTCTACATTATCTCCGATCAACACTATGTCATTCACATATACTTATCAGAAATGTTGTAGTGATCCCACTCACTTTCTTGTAAATACAGGCTTCACCGCAAGTCTGTATAAACTATATGCTTTGATCAACTTATCAAAGCATATATTCCAACTCCGAGACGCTTGCACCAGTCCATAGATGGATCGCTGGAGCTTGCATATTTTGTTAGTACCTTTAGGATTGACAAAACCTTCTGTTTGCATAATATACAACTCTTCTTTAATAAATCCATTAAGGAATGCAGTTTTGTTTATCCTTTTGCCAGATTTCATAAAATGCGGCAATTGCTAACATGATTCGGACAGACTTAAGCATAGATACGAGTGAGAAACTCTCATCGTAGTCAACACCTTGAACTTGTCGAAAACCTTTTGCGACAATTCTAGCTTTGTAGATAGTAACACTACTATCAGCGTCCGTCTTCCTCTTGAAGATCCATTTATTTTCTATGGCTTGCCGATCATCGGGCAAATCCATCAAAGTCCATACTTTGTTCTCATACATGGATCATATCTCAGATTTTATGGCCTCAAACCATTTCGCGGAATCTGGGCTCATCATCGCTTTCTCATAGTTCGCAAGTTCGTCATGTTCAAGTAACATGACCTCCAGGACAGGATTACCGTACCACTCTGGTGCGGATCTCACTCTGGTTTACCTACGAGATTCAGTAGTAACTTGATCTGAAGTTACATGATCATCATCATTAGCTTCCTCACTAATTGGTGTAGTAGTCACAGGAACAAATTTCTGTGATGAACTACTTTCCAATAAGGGAGAAGGTACAATTACCTTATCAAGTTTTCTACTTTCCTCCCACTCACTTCTTTCGAGAGAAACTCCTTCTCTAGTAAGTATCCATTCTCAGCAACGAATGTCTTGCCTTTGGATCTGTGATAGAAGGTGTACCCAACTGTCTCCTTTGGGTATCCTATGAAGACACATTTCTCCGATTTGGGTTTGAGCTTATCATGATGAAACCTTTTCATATAAGCATCACAATCCCAAACTTTAAGCAACGACAACTTTGGTTTCTTGCCAAACCACATCAGATTGTGTCGTCTCAATGGACTTAGACGGTGCCCTTTTTAACGTGAATGCAGCTGTTTTTAATGCATAACCTCAAAAACGATAGTGGTAGATCGGTAAGAGACATCATAGATTGTACTATATCCAATAAAGTACGGTTATGACGTTCGGACACACCATTACACTGTGGTGTTCCAAGTGGCGTGAGTAGTGAAACTATTTCACATTGTTTTTAACTGAAGGCCAAACTCGTAACTCAAATATTTGTCTCCGTGATCAGATCATGGAAACATTATCTTCTTGTCACGATGATTTTCCACTTCACTCTGAAATTCTTTGAACTGTTCAAATGTTTCAGACTTCTATTTCATTAATTAGATATACCCATATCTGCTCAAATCATCTGTGAAGGTCAGAAAATAATGATACCTGCTGCAAGCCTTAATATTCATTGGACCACATACATCAGTATGTATGATTTCCAACAAATTTGTTGCTTGCTTCATTGTTCCGGAGAACGGCGTTTTAGTCATCTTGCCCATAAGGCATAGTTCGCAAGCATCAAGTGATTCATAATCAAGTGATTCCAAAAGCCCATTAGCATGGAGTTTCTTCATGCGCTTTACACCAATATGACCTAAACGGCAGTGCCACAAATAAGTTGCACTATCATTATTAACTTTGCATCTTTTGGTTTCAATATTATGAATACGTGTATCACTATGATCGAGATCCAACGAACTATTTTCATTGGGTGTGTAACCATATAAGGTTTTATTCATGTAAACAGAACAACAATTTATTCTCTTACTTAAATGAATAACCGTATTACAATAAACATGATCAAATCATATTCATGCTCAACGCAAACACCAAATAACACTTATTCAGGTTCAACACTAATCCCGAAAGTATAGGGAGTGTGCGATGATGATCATATCAATCTTGGAACCACTTCCAACACACATCGTCACTTCACCCTTAACTAGTCTCTGTTTATTCTGCAACTCCCGTTTTGAGTTACTAATCTTAGCAACTGAACTAGTATCAAATACTTAGGGGTTGCTATAAACACTAGTAAAGTACACATCAATAACATGTATATCAAATATACTTATGTTCACTTTGCCATCCTGCTTATCCGCCAATCACTTGGGGTAGTTCCGCTTCCAGTGACCAGTCCCTTTGCAGTAGAAGCACTTAGTCTCAGGCTTAGGACCAGACTTGGGCTTCTTCACTTGAGCAGCAACTTGCTTGCTGTTCTTCTTGAAGTTCCCCTTCTTCCCTCTGCCCTTTTCTTGAAACTAGTGATCTTGTCAGCCATCAACACTTGATGCTCTTTCTTGATTTCTACCTTCGTCGATTTCATCATCATGAAAAGCTTGGGAGTCGTTTCCGTCATCCCTTGCATATCATAGTTCATCATGAAGTTCTACTAACTTGGTGATGGTGACTAGAGAATTCTGTCAATCACTATCTTATCTGGAAGATTAACTCCCACTTGATTCAAGCGATTGTAGTACCCAGACAATCTGAGCACATGCTCACTAGTTGAGCGATTCTCCTCCATCTTTTAGCTATAGAACTTGTTGGAGACTTCATATCTCTCAACTCGGTTATTTGCTTGAAATATTAACTTCAACTCCTAGAACATCTCATATGCTCCATGACGTTCAAAACGTTTTTGAAGTCCCGATTCTAAGCCATTAAGAATGGTGCACTAAACTATCAAGTAGTCATCATATTGAGCTAGCCAAACTTCATAATGTCTGCATCTGCTCCTGCAATAGGTCCGTCACCTAGCGGTGCATCAAGGATATAATTCTTCTGTGCAGCAATGAGGATAAACCTCAGATCACGGATCCAATCCGCATCGTTGCTACTAACATCTTTCAACACAATTTTCTCTAGGAACATATCAAAATAAACACAGGGAAGCAACAATGCGAGCTATTGATCTACAACATAATTTGCAAAATACTACCAGGACTAAGTTCATGATAAATTTAATCATATTACTTAAGAACTCCCACTTAGATAGACATCCCTCTAATCCTCTAAGTGATTACGTGATCCAAATCAACTAAACCATGTCCGATCATCACGTGAGATGGAGTAGTTTCATTGGTGAACATCGCTATGTTGATCATATCTGCTATATGATTCACGCTCGACCTTTCGGTCTCCGTGTTCCGAGGCCATATCTGTATATGCTTGGCTCGCCAAGTATAACCTAAGTATTCTGCCTGTGCAACTGTTTTGCACCCGTTGTATTTGAACGTAGAGCCTATCACACACGATCATCACGTGGTGTCTCAGCACGAAGAACTTTCGCAACGGTGCAAACTCAGGGAGAACACTTCTTGATAATTAGTGAGAGATCATCTTATAATGCTACCGTCAATCAAAGCAAGATAAGATGCATAAAAGATAAACATCACATGCAATCAATATAAGTGATATGATATGGCCACCATCATCTTGTGCTTGTGATCTCCATCTTCGAAGCACCGTCATGATCGCCATCGTCACCGGCGCGACACCTTGATCTCCATCGTAGCATTGTTGTCGTCTCGCCAATCTTATGCTTCCACGACTATCGCTACCGCTTAGTGATAAAGTAAAGCATTACAGTGCGATTGCATTGCATACAATAAAGCGACAACCATATGGCTCCTGCCAGTTGCCGATAACTCGGTTACAAAACATGATCATCTCATACAATAAAATTTAGCATCATGTCTTGACCATATCACATCACAACATGCCTTGCAAAAACAAGTTAGACGTCCTCTACTTTGTTGTTGCAAGTTTTTACATGGCTGCTACGGGCTTAAGCAAGAACCAATCTTACCTACGCATCAAAACTACAACGATAGTTTGTCAAGTTGGTGCTATTTTAACCTTTGCAAGGACCGGGCGTAGCCACACTCGGTTCAACTAAAGTTGGAGAAACTGTCACCCGCTAGCCACCTTTGTGCAAAGCACGTCGGGAGAACCGGTCTCGCGTAAGCGTACGCATAATGTCGGTCCGGGCCGCTTCGTCCAACAATACCGCCGAACCAAAGTATGACATGCTGGTAAGCAGTATGACTTATATCGCCCACAACTCACTTGTGTTCTACTCGTGCATATAACATCAACACATAAAACCTAGGCTAGGATGCCACTGTTGGGTTTCGTAGTAATTTCACAAAAATTCCTACGCTCAGGCAAGATCATGGTGATGCATAGCAATGAGAGGGGAGAGTATGATCTACGTACCCTTGTAGATCAACAACGGAAGCGTTTGGTTGATGTAGTCGTACGTCTCCACGGCCCGACCGATCAAGCACCGAAACTACGACACCTCCGAGTTCTAGCACACGTTCAGCTCGATGACGATCCCCGGGCTCCGATCCAGCAAAGCATCGGGGAGGAGTTCCGTCAGCACGACGGCGTGGTGACGAACTTGATGTACTACCGTCGCAGGGCTTCGCCTAAGCACCGCTACAATATTATCGAGGACTATGGTGGAAGGGGGCACTGCACACGGCTAAGAATATGATCACGTGGATCAACTTGTGTCTCTAGGGGTGCCCCTGCCTCCGTATATAAAGGTTCAAGGGCGGGGGGGCGGCCGGCCAAGGTGTGGCGCGTCAGGAGGAGTCCTACTCCTTCTGGGAGTAGGACTCCCCCCTTTCCTAGTTGGAATAGGATTCGTGGAGGGGGGGGAAGAGGAGAGAGAGGAGGAAGGGGGGCCGGCCCCCTCTCCTTATCCAATTCGGACCAAGGGGGGAGGGGCGCGCGGCCCATCTCTGGCCACCTCTACTCTCTTCCACTAAGGCCCACTAAGGCCCATATACCTCCCGGGGGGTTCCGGTAACCTCCCGGTACTCCGGTAAAATCCCGATTTCACCCGGAACACTTCCGATATCCAAACATAGGCTTCCAATATATCAATATTTATGTCTCGACCATTTCGAGACTCCTTGTCATGTCCGTGATCACATCCAGGACTCCGAACAACCTTCGGTACATCAAAATGCATAAACTCATAAGATAACTGTCATCGTAACCTTAAGCGTGCGGACCCTATGGTTCGAGAACAATGTAGACATGACCGAGACACGTCTCCGGTCAATAACCAATAGCGGAACCTGGATGCTCATATTAGCTCCTACATATTCTACGAAGATCTTTATCGGTCAGACCGCATAACAACATACGTTGTTCCCTTTGTCATCGATATGTTACTTGCCTGAGATTCGATCATCGGTATCCAACACCTAGTTCAATCTCGTTACCAACAAATCTCTTTACTCGTTCCGTAATACATCATCTCACAACTAACTCATTAGTTGTAATACTTGCAAGGCTTATGTGATGTGCATTACCGAGAGGGCCCAGAGATACCTCTCCGATAATCGGAGTGACAAATCCTAATCTCGAAATACGCCAACCCAACATGTGCCTTTGGAGACACCTATAGAGCACCTTCATAATCACCCAGTTACGTTGTGATGTTTGGTAGCACACAAAGTGTTCCTCCGGCAGACGGGAGTTGGATAATCTCATAGTCATAGGAACATGTATAAGTCATGAAGAAAGCAATAGCAACATACTAAACGATCGGGTGCTAAGCTAATGGAATGGGTCATGTCAATCAGATCATTCACCTAATGATGTGATCCCGTTAATCAAATAACAACTCTTTGTCCATGGTTAGGAAACATAACCATCTTTGATTAACGAGCTAGTCAAGTAGAGGCATACTAGTGACACTCTGTTTGTCTATGTATTCACACATGTATTATGTTTCCGGTTAATACAATTCTAGCATGAATAATAAACATTTATCATGAAATAAGGAAATAAATAATAACTTTATTATTGCCTCTAGGGCATATTTCCTTCATTTCGTTCATGCGATATGTGCAAGTCTTGGAGCGTCTTTTGCATTTAGGTTTTTACTTTTGTTTTATGCACCATGCTGGTATGAGATGGTCCTTGGTTGATTTATAGAATGCTCTTTGGACTTCACTTATATCTTTTGAGTATGGCTTTATAGAATGCTTCATGTGCTTCACTTATATCATTTGAAGTTTGGATTGCCTGTTTCTCTTCACTTAGACAACCACCATTTGCAGAATGCTCTTTTGCTTCACTTATATTTGTTAGAGCACGGGCATATCTTTTGTAGAAAGAATTAAACTCTCTTGCTTCACTTATATCTATTTAGAGAGATGACAGGAACTAGTCATTCACATGGTTAGTCATAAATTCCTACATAAACTTGTAGATCACTGAATATAATATGTTTGATTCCTTGCAATAGTTTTGCAATATAAAGATGGTGATATTAGAGTCATGCTAGTCGAGTAATTGTGAAATTGAGAAATACTTGTGTTGAGGTTTGCAAGTTCCGTAGCATGCACGTATGGTGAACCGTTATGTAACGAAGTCGGAGCATGAGGTGTTTATTGATTGTCTTCCTTATGAGTGGCGGTTGGGGACGAGCGATGGTCTTTTCCTACCAATCTATCCCCCTAGGAGCATGCACGTAGTACTTTGTTTCGATGACTAATAGATTTTTGCAATAAGTATGTGAGTTCTTTATGACTAATGTTGAGTCCATGGATTATACGCACTCTCACCCTTCCATCATTGCTAGCCTCTCTAGTACCGCGCAACTTTCGCCGGTACCATAAACCCACCATACACCTTTCTCAAAACAGCCACCATACCTACCTATCATGGCATTTCCATAGCCATTCCGAGATATATTGCCATGCAACTTCCATCATCATCATATACATGACTTAAGCATTTATTGTCATATTGCTTTGCATGATCGTAAGATAGCTAGCATGATGTTTTCATGGCTTGTCCGTTTTTTGATGTCATTGCTACACTAGATCATTGCACATCCTGGTACACCGGCGGAGGCATTCATATAGAGTCATATCTTTGTTCTAGATATCGAGTTGTAATATCGAGTTGTAAGTAAATAAAAGTGTCATGATCATCATTATTAGAGCATTGCCCCAGTGAGGAAAGGATGATGGAGACTATGATTCCCCCACAAGTCGGGATGAGACTCCGGACGAAAAAATAAAAAATAAAAAAATAAAAAAAGAGAAAGGCCAAAAAAGAGAAGGCCCAAAAAGAGAAGGCCCAAAAAGAGAGAAAAAAAGAAAAGAAAACAAAAAAATGAGAGAAAAAGAGAGAAGGGGCAGTGCTACTATCCTTTTTCCACACTTGTGCTTCAAAGTAGCACCATGTTCTTCATATAGAGAGTCTCTTGAGTTATCACTTTCATATACTAGTGGGAATTTTCATTATAGAACTTGGCTTGTATATTCCGATGATGGGCTTCCTCAAATGCCCGAGGTCTTCACGAGCAAGCAAGTTGGATGCACACCCACTTAGTTTCAGTTAGAGCTTTCATACACTTATAGCTCTAGTGCATCCGTTGCATGGCAATCCCTACTCCTTACATTGATATCTATTAATGGGCATCTCCATAGCCCGTTGATACGCCTAGTTGATGTGAGAATTTCTCCTTTTTTGTCTTCTCCACATAACCCCCACCATCATATTCTATTCCACCTAAAGTGCTATGTCCATGGCTCAGGCTCTTGTATTGCGTGAAAGTTGAAAAGGTTTGAGAACGTCAAAAGTATGAAACAATTGCTTGGCTTGTCATCGGGGTTGTGCATGATGTGAATATTTTGTGTGGAGAAGATGGAGCATAGACAGACTATATGATTTTGTAGGGATAACTTTCTTTGGCCATGTTATTTGAAAATACATGACTGCTTTATTAGTATGCTTGAAGTATTATTGTCTTAATGTCAAAGGATAGACTATTGCTTTGAATCACTCGTGTCTTAATATTCATGCCATGATTAGACATATGATCAAGATTATGCTAGGTAGCATACCACATCAAAAATTATTTTTTTATTATTTACCTACTCGAGGACGAGCAGGAATTAAGCTTGGGGATGCTGATACGTCTCCGTCGTATCTATAATTTTTGATTGTTCCATGCCAATATTATTCAACTTTCATATACTTTTTGGCAACTTTTTATATTATTTTTGGGACTAACATATTGATCCAGTGCCTAGTGCCAGTTCCTGTTTGTTGCATGTTTTTGGTTTCGCAGAATATCCATATCAAACGGAGTCCAAACATGATAAAAATGGATGGAGCTTATTTTTGGAAAATATGGAAAATTCGGAAGGAAAATCAACGCGAACCAGTGCCCGAGGTGGTCACGAGGCAGGGGGCGCCCCCCTAGGGCGCGCCCCTACCCTCGTGAGCCCACCGTAAGGCAGTTGACGCTCTTCTTTTGCTGCAAGAAAGCTAATATTCAGAAAAAATCACGGCGAAGGTTTCAGGCCAATCGGAGTTACGGATCTCCATATATATACGAAACGGTGAAACAGAGCCAGAACAGAAGCAGATCCAGAGAGAGACAGAGAGATAGATCCAATCTCGGAGGGGCTCTCGCCACTCCCACGCCATGGAGGCCATGGACCAGAGGGGAAACCCTTCCCATCTAGGGAGGAGGTCAAGGAAGAAGAAGAAGAAGGAGGGGGGCTCTCTCCCCCTCGCTTCCGGTGGCACCGGAGTGCCACCGGGGACCATCATCATCACTGCGATCTTCACCAACAACTTCACCGCCATCATCACTAACTCTTCCCCCCCTCTATGCAGCGGTGTAACCTCTCTCTTACCCGCTGTAATCTCTACTTAAACATGGTACTCAACGCTATATATTATTTCTCAATGATGTATGGCTATCCTATGATGTTTAAGTAGATCTGTTTTGTCCTAATGGCTATTTGATGATTGTGATTGGTTTGAGTTGTATGTTTTATTATTGGTGCTGTCCTATGGTGCTCTTCGTGTCGCGCAAGCGTGAGGGAATCCCGATGTAGGGTTTGCAATATGTTTATGATTTGCTTATGGTGGGTGGCATGAGTGACAGAAGCACAGACCCGAGTAAGTAGGTTGTTTGCGTATGGGATAAAGGGGACCTGATGCTTTAATGCTATGGTTGGGTTTTACCTTAATGAATCTTTAGTAGTTGCGGATGCTTGCTAGAGTTCCAATCATAAGTGCATATGATCCAAGTAGAGAAAGTATGTTAGCTTATGCCTCTCCCTCAAATAAAATTGCAATAATGATTACCGGTCTAGTTATCGATTGCCTAGGGACAAATAACCTTCTTATTGACAAAAGCTCTTTACTAAAACTAATTTAGTTGTGTCTTCATCTAAACAGCCCCTACTTTATATTTACTTGCTCTTTATTATCTTGCATACCTATCCAACAACACCTACAAAGTACTTATAGTTTCATACTTGTTTCCGGTAAAGCAAACGTCAAGTGTGCATAGAGTTGTATCGGTGGTCGATAGAACTTGAGGGAATATTTGTTCTACCTTTAGCTCCTCGTTGGGTTCGACACTCTTACTTATCGAAAGAGGCTACAATTGATCCCCTATACTTGTGGGTTATCAGTCGCTGCCACAACATTCAGTTGGAGTAGCAATTTGGCACCACCCTACGAAAGTGAGAAACATGGCAGTCGCCGACTGGGGGCAGGGCCAGGCAGAATTGCGGGGCGAAAGCTGGGGCGGGCCAAAGTCGCCAGCTGCGAATTTCCAGGTGTACATCGCCTTCGTGCATGGGCCTCGATGGTGCGTGCATGCGGACAAGCTTGATTAGGTCGTGGCCTAGGCATTGTTAGGAGTAGTGGAGCCGACCTAGACTGTATTTTTTAGCATCTAAGGATTTTTAGCCGCCTCCATACACTGCAAAACGTTCGCCTCTAAAGCTTTTGCGCTTAGCATCGTCGCTAGCCTTGGAGGCAGACTCCAAGCAATAAAAAACTCATGTGCCCCCACATGTCTGTATTTGGCTATGGCTTTGATCTCTGTTAGAAGCATCAACAATACTTCAACAGATTTTTTTTGTTTATTCTACTATAGGGCCGATTTTTAGAGGCAACAATGAATGCTATACATTGCACGATTTTAGGCTTTGTTTAGAGATAGGGTGTGGGGCCTAGGTTAGAGACAACCGAGCTTCTATGCACCGCTGATGCCCTGATGGGCTAAGCCTAGGGCTCATATAGAAATATAGTTATGTGATAACTAGAAAGAAAGGCCACTCCCTGGGTTTGGGCCATGTGTGCCTGGCCCGCACCTCCGTCTTTGATCGGGAAGAGACAAAGGGTAACAACATGCTATCCTGCTATCTTTCAGATTCCAGTGTGCACGCGAAACATAGAGGACTTCTGGGCATGGAATTTTAAAAAGAATGGTGTTTTCTTTGTCCATTCTGCATATAGGATGATCATGGCTATCAAGAAACGAAGAGAAGATTGGCTAGAAAATCGAGCGGGGTCCTCTAATAACTCTGAAATTGAAAAATCATGGACTACTTTCTAGAAAACTATTGTACCAGCAAAGATAAAAGTGTTCTTATGGAGGCTATCCAAGAATTCGCTCGTAACAGAGGATGTTCACAAGCATAGGAAGATGTCACACCATGACTAGTGTTTCATGTGTGGAGCTCAAGACTCGTGGAGGCACAGTCTCCTAGAGTGCACCATGGCGCAGTGCGTATGGGTTCTAGTGGACCATGATTTGTTAGAGCATATGATTGCAACACCAGAACCAGACGCTAGGAGTTGGCTCTTTTCTATGATGGATGTTCTAAGTCACGACGAGTTCACTCGGATGACGGTGACCTTGTGGGCGATATGGTATGCAAGGAGAAAAATCATTCATGAAGGTATTAATCAGAGCCCCTATGAAACACACACATTTGTTACAAACTTCATCTCTGAGCCGGATCAAATTTTGGTAATACCTGAGCCCACAACAAGAGCTGGTTCTACACGCAATAATATGCAACTATTGGGGAACGTAGTAATTTCAAAAAAATTCCTACGCACACGCAAGATCATGGTGATGCATAGCAACGAGAGGGGAGAGTATTGTCCACGTACCCTCATAGAGCGAAAGCGGAAGCGTTAGCACAACGCGGTTGATGTAGTCGTACGTCTTCACGATCTGACCGATCAAGTACCGAACGTACGACACCTCCGAGTTCAGCACACGTTCAGCCCGATGACGTCCCTCAAACTCCGATCCAGCCGAGTGTTGAGGGAGAGTTTCGTGAGCACGACGGCGTGGTGACAATGTTGATGTTCTACCGACGCAGGGCTTCGCCTAAGCACCGCTACAGTATTATCGAGGTGGACTATGGTGGAGGGGGCACCGCACACGGCTAAGAGATCAATGATCAATTGTTGTGTCTATGGGGTGCCCCCTGCCCTCGTATATAAAGGAGCAAGGGCGGGTGCGGCCGGCCATAGGAGGAGGCGCGCAGGAGGAGTCCTACTCCCACCGGGAGTAGGACTCCCCTCCTTTTTCCTAGTTGGATTAGGACTTGGGGGAAGGAGTGGAGGAGGGGCATGCGGCCAGCCCTTGCCTCCTCTCCTCTCTTCCACCTAGGCCCACTAAGGCCCATTTGATTCCCGGGGGTTCCGGTAACCTCCCGGTACTCCGGTAAAATCCCAATTTAACCCGGAACACTTCCGATATCCAAACATAGGCTTCCAATATATCAATCTTCATGTCTCGACCATTTCGAGACTCCTCGTCATGTCCGTGATCACATCCGGGACTCCTAACAACCTTCGGTACATCAAAACATATAAACTCATAATATAACTGCCATCATAACGTTAAGCGTGCGGACCCTACGGGTTCGAGAACTATGTAGACATGACCGAGACACATCTCCGGTCAATAACCAATAGCGGAACCTGGATGCCCATATTGGCTCCTACATATTCTACGAAGATCTTTATTGGTCAGACCGCATAACAACATACGTTGTTCCCTTGGTCATCGGTATGTTACTTGCCCGAGATTCGATCGTCGGTATCTCAATACCTAGTTCAATCTCGTTACTAGCAAGTCTCTTTACTCGTTCCGTAATACATCATCCCGCAACTAACTCATTAGTTGCAATGCTTGCAAGGCTTAAGTGATGTGCATTACTGATACGTCTCCAACGTATCTATAATTTTTGATTGCTCCATGCTATATTATCTACTATTTTGGACTATATTGGGCTTTATTTTCCACTTTTATATTATTTTTGGGACTAACCTATTAACCGGAGGCCCAACCCAGAATTGTTGTTTTTTGCCTATTTCAGTGTTTCGGATAAACAAAATATCAAATGGAGTCCAAACGGACTAAAATCTTCGGGAACGTGATTTTCTCACTGAACGTGATCCAGGAGACTTGGACCCTGCTCCAAGGAACAAAAGAGGCGGTCAAGAGGGTGGGGCCCCCCCTAGGGCGCGCCCCCTGCCTTGTGGGCCCCTCATTGCTCCTTCGGCGTACTTCTTCCTCCTATATATACACACGTACCCCCAAACAATCAGAAGAGGAGCCAAAAACCTAATTCCACCGCCGCAACTTTCTGTATCCACGAGATCCCATCTTGGGGCCTGTTCCGGAGCTCCGCCGGAAGAAGGCCGTCATCACGGAGGGCTTCTACACCATCATAGCCTCTCCGATGAAGTGTGAGTAGCTTACCTCAGACCTTCGGGTCCATAGTTAGTAGCTAGATGGCTTCTTCTCTCTCTTTGAATCTCAATACAAAGTTCTCCCCCTCTCTTGTGGAGATCTATTCGATGTAATCTTCTTTTTGCGGTGTGTTTGTTGAGACCGACGAATTGTGGGTCTATGATCAAGTCTATCTATGAATAATATTTGAATCTTCTATGAATTCTTTTATGTATGATTGGTTATCTTTGCAAGTCTCTTTGAATTATCCGTTTGGTTTGGCCAACTAGATTGGTAGTTCTTGCCATGGGAGAAGTGCTTAGCTTTGGGTTCGATCTTGCGGTGTCCTTACCCAGTGATAGAAGGGGCAGCAAGGCACGTATTGCATCGTTGCCATCGAGGATAACAAGATGGGGTTTATTTCATATTGCATGAATTTATCTCTCTACATCATGTCATCTTGCTTAAGGCGTTACTCTGTTTTTAACTTAATACTCTAGATGCATGCTGGATAGCGGTCGATGAGTGGAGTAATAGTAGTAGATGCAGAATCGTTTCGATCTACTTGTCACGGACGTGATGCCTATATACATGATCATGCCTAGATATTCTCATAACTATGCTCAGTTCTGTCAATTGCTCAACAGTAATTTGTTCACCCACCGTAGAATACTTATGCTCTTGAGAGAAGCCACTAGTGAAACCTATGGCCCCCGGGTCTATTCTCATCATATCAATCTCCATCACTTTAATCTTGCTTTGCTTTTTTACTTTGCCTTTACTTTTTACTTTGCATCTTTATAACAAAAATATTATATCTATCAGATCTCACTCTCGTAAGTGACCGTGAAGGGATTGACAACCCCTAATCGCGTTGGTTGCGAGTAGCTATCGCTTTGTGCCGGTACGAGGGACTTGAGCGTGGGCTCCTACTGGATTGATACCTTGGTTCTCCAAAACTAAGGAAATACTTATGCTACTCTGCTGCATCATCCCTTCCTCTTCGAGGAAAACCAACACAGGCTCAAGACGTAGCAAGAAGGATTTCTTGCGCCGTTGCCGGGGAGTCTACACAAAAAGTCAACATACCAAGTACCCATCGCAATCCCTATCTCTCGCATTGCATTATTTGCCATTTGCCTCTCATTTTCCTCTCCCCCCAATTCACCCTTGCCATTTTATTCGTCCTCTCTCTCTCTATCCTCCCTCTCTATTTGCCTCTTTTTGCCCGCTTGCTTTTTGTTTGCTCGTGTGTTAGATTGCTTGTTTGTCGCGATGTCTCAAGATACTACCAAATTGTGTGACTTCACCAATACCAATAATAATGATTTACTTAGCACTCCGATTGCTCCTCTTATCGAAGCTGAATCTTGTGAAATTAATACTGCTTTGTTGAATCTTGTTATGAAAGATCAATTCGCCGGCCTTCCTAGTGAAGATGCCGCTACTCATCTAAATAGCTTCGTTGATTTATGTGATATGCAAAAGAAAAAAGATGTCAATAATGATGTCGTTAAATTGAAGCTATTTCCTTTTTCACTTAGAGATCGTGCTAAAGCATGGTTTTCGTCTTTGCCTAAGAATAGTATTGATTCATGGAACAAGTGCAAAGATGCTTTTATCTCTAAGTATTTTCCTCCCGCTAAGATCATCTCTCTTCGAAACGATATTATGAACTTTAAACAACTTGATCATGAACATGTTGCACAAGCTTGGGAGAGAATGAAATTAATGATACGTAATTGCCCTACTCATGGTTTGAATTTGTGGATGATCATACAAAAATTTTATGTCGGATTGAATTTTGCCTCTAGAAAATCTTTTAGATTCGGCCGCGGGAGGCACTTTTATGGAAATCACTTTAGGAGATGCTACTGAACTCCTAGATAATATTATGGTTAATTATTCTCAATGGCATACTGAAAGATCTTCTAATAAAAAAGTGCATGCGATAGAAGAAATTAATGTGTTGAGTGGAAAGATGGATGAACTTATGAAATTATTTGCTACTAAGAGTGTTTCTTCTGATCCTAATGATATGCCTTTGTCTACTTTGATTGAGAAATGTTGGGGAACGTAGTAATTTCAAAAAATTCCCTACATACACGCAAGATCATGGTGATGCATAGCAACGAGAGTGGAGAGTGTTGTCCACGTACCCTCGTAGACCGAAAGCGGAAGCGCTAGCACAATACGGTTGATGTAGTCGTACGTCTTCACGATCCGACTGATCAAGTACCGAACGCACGGCACCTCCGAGTTCTGCACACGTTCAACTCGATGACGTCCCTCAAACTCCGATCCAGCCGAGCTTTGAGGGAGAGTTCCATCAACACGACGGCGTGGTGACGATGATGATGTTCTACCGATGCAGGGCTTCGCCTAAGCACCGCTACGATATGACCGAGGTGGATTATGGTGGAAGGGGGCACCGCACACGGCTAAGAGATTCAAGGGATCAATTGTTGTCTCTATGGGGTGCCCCCTGGCCACGTATATAAAGGAGTGGAGGAGGGGAGGGGCTGGCCCTCTCTATAGCGCGCCCTAGGGGAGTCCTACTCCCACCGGGAGTAGGATTCCCCATTTCCTAGTAGAACTAGGAACCCTTCCATGTAGTAGGAGTAGGAGGGAAGGAAAGGGAAGGGAAAAGGAGAAGGAAGGAAGGGGGCACCCCCCTCCCTAGTCCAATTCGGACCAGCCCATGGGGAGGGGTGCGGCCACCCTTTGAGGCCTTTCTCTCCTTTCCCGTATGGCCCATTAAGGCCTAATACGAATTCCCGTAACTCCCCGGTACTCCCGAAAATACCCGAATCACTCAGAACCTTTCAGATGTCCGAATATAGTCGTCCAATATATCGATCTTTACGTCTCGACCATTTTGAGACTCCTCGTCATGTCCGCAATCTTATCCGGGACTCCGAACTCCTTCGGTACATCAAAAACATAAACTCATAATATAACTGTCATCGAACTTTAAGCGTGCGGACCCTACGGGTTCGAGAACTATGTAGATATGAACGAGACACGTCTCCTGTCAATAACCAATAGCGGAACCTGGATGCTCATATTGGCTCCTACATATTGTACGAAGATCTTTATCGGTCAAACCGCATAACAACATACATTGTTCCCTTTGTCATCGGTATGTTACTTGCCCGAGATTCGATCGTCGGTATCTCAATACCTAGTTCAATCTCGTTACCGGCAAGTCTCTTTACTCGTTCTGTAACACATCATCCCGCAACTAACTCATTAGTTGCAATGCTTGCAAGGCTTATAGTGATCTGCATTACCGAGTGGGCCTAGAGATACCTCTCCGACAATCGGAGTGACAAATCCTAATCTTGAAATACGCCAACCCAACAAGTACCTTTGGAGACACCTGCAGAGCACCTTTATAATCACCCAGTTACGTTGTGATGTTTGGTAGCACACAAAGTGTTCCTCCGGTAAACGGGAGTTGCATAATCTCATAGTCATAGGAGCATGTATAAGTCATGAAGAAAGCAATAGCAACAAACTAAACGATCAAGTGCTATGCTAATGGAATGGGTCAAGTCAATCACATCATTCTCTAATTATGTGATCCCGTTAATCAAATGACAACTCATGTCTATGGCTAGGAAACTTAACCATCTTTGATTCAACGAGCTAGTCAAGTAGAGGCATACTAGTGACATACTATTTGTCTATGTATTCACACATGTATTATGTTTTCGGTTAATACAATTCTAGCATGAATAATAAACATTTATCATGATATAAGGAAATAAATAATAACTTTATTATTGCCTCTAGGGCATATTTCCTTCAGTCTCCCACTTGCACTAGAGTCAATAATCTAGTTCACATCGCCATGTGATTTAACATCAATAGTTCACATCACCATGTGATTAACACCCATAGTTCACATCGTCATGTGACCAACACCCAAAGGGTTTATTAGAGTCAATAATCTAGTTCACATCGCTATGTGATTAATACCCAAAGAGTACTAAGGTGTGATCATGTTTTGCTTGTGAGGGAAGTTTAGTCAACGGGTCTGGTACATTCAGATCCGTATGTATTTTGCAAATTTCTATGTCAACAATGCTCTGCACGGAGCTACTCTAGCTAATTGCTCCCACTTTAAATATGTATCCAGATAGATTTAGAGTCATCTGGATAAGTGTCAAAATTTGCATCGACGTAACCCTTTACGACGAACCTTTTTTTGTCACCTCCATAATCGAGAAACATATCCTTATTCCACTAAGGATAATTTTGACCGCTGTCCAGTGATATACTCCTAGATCACTATTGTAGTCCCTTGACAAAAACAGTGTAGGGTATACAATAGATCTGGCACACAACATGGCATATTTTATAGAACCTATGGCCAAGGCATAGGGAATGACTTTCATTCTCTTTCTATCTTCTGCCGTGGTCGGGCATTGAGTCTTACTCAGTTTCACACCTTGTAACACAGGCAAGAACTCTTTCTTTAACTGTTCCATTTTGAACTACTTCAAAAACTTGTCAAGGTATGTACTCATTGAAAAACTTATCAAGCGTCTTGATCTATCTCTATAGATCTTGATGCTTAATATGTAAGCAGCTTCACTGAGGTCTTTCTTTGCAAAACTGCTTTCAAACACTCCTTTATGCTTTGCAGAATAATTCTACATTATCTCCGATCAACAATATGTCATTCACATATACTTATCAGAAATATTGTAGTGCTCCCACTCACTTTCTTGTAAATACAGGCTTCACCGCAAGTCTGTATAAAACTATATGCTTTGATCAACTTATCAAAGCGTATATTCCAACTCCGAGATGCTTGCACCAGTCCATAGATGGATCGCTGGAGCTTGCATATTTTGTTAGCACCTTTAGGATTGACAAAACTTTCTTGTTGCATCATATACAACTCTTCTTTAATAAATCCATTAAGGAATGTAGTTTTGTTTATCCATTTTCTAGATTTCATAAAATGTGGCAATTGCTAACATGATTCGGACAGACTTAAGCATAGATATGAGTGAGAAACTCTCATCATAGTCAACACCTTGAACTTGTCGAAAACCTTTTTGCGACAATTCTAGCTTTGTAGATAGTAACACTACTATCAGCGTCCGTCTTCCTCTTGAAGATCCATTTAATCTCAATGGCTCACCGATCAATTGGCAAGTCAATCAAAGTCCATACTTTGTTCTCATACATGGATCTCATCTCATATTTCATGGCCTCAAGCCATTTTGCGGAATCTGGGCTCATCATCGCTTCCTCATAGTTCGTAGGCTCGTCATGGTCAAGTAACATGACCTCCAGAACAGGATTACCGTACCACTCTGGTGCAGATCTCACTCTGGTTTACCTACGAGGTTCGGTAGCTACTTGATCTGAAGTTACATGATCATCATCATTAGCTTCCTCACTAATTGGCGTAGTAGTCATAGGAACATATTTCTGTGATGAACTACTTTCCAATAAGGGAGCAGGTACAGTTACCTCATCAAGTTCTACTTTCCTCCCACTCACTTCTTTCGAGAGAAACTCCTTCTCCAGAAAGGATCCATTCTCAGCAACGAATATCTTGCCTTCGGATCTGTGATAGAAGGTGTACCCAACATTTTCTTTTTGGGTATCCTATGAAGACGCACTACTCCGATTTGGGTTTGAGCTTATGAGGTTGAAACTTTTTCACATAAGCATTGCAACCTCAAACTTTAAGAAACGACGGTTTAGGTTTCTTGCCAAACCATAGTTCATACGGTGTCATCTCAACGGATTTAGATGGTGCCCTATTTAACGTGAATGCAGTTGTCTCTAATGCATAACCCCAAAACGATAGTGGTAGATCGGTAAGAGACATCATAGATCGCACCATATCTAATAAAGTACGGTTATGATGTTCCGACACACAATTACACTATGGTGTTCTAGGTGGCGTGAGTAGTGAAACTATTTCACATTGTTTTAACTGAAGGCCAAACTCTTAACTCAAATATTTTACCTCTGCGATCATATCGTAGAAACTTTTATTTTCTTTTTACGATGATTCTCCACTTCACTCTGAAATTCTTTGAACTTTTCAAATGTTTCATACTTGTGTTTCATTAAGTAGATATACCCATATTTTCTCAAATCATCTGTGAAGGTCAGAAAATAACGATACTTGTCGTGAGCCTTAACACTCATCGGACCGCATACATCAGTATGTATTATTTCCAATAAGTCAGTTGCCCGCTCCATTGTTCCGGAGAACGGAGTCCTAGTCATCTTGCCCATGAGGCATGGTTCGCAAGCATCAAGTGATTCATAATCAAGTGATTCCAAAAATCCATCAGCATGGAGTTTCTTCATGCACTTTACACCAATATGACCTAAATGGCAGTGCCACAAATAAGTTGCACTATCATTATTAACTTGAATCTTTTGGTTTCAATATTATGAATATGTGTATCACTACGATCGAGATCCAATGAACCATTTTCATTGGGTGTGTAACCATATAAGGTTTTATTCATGTAAACAGAACAACAATTTATTCTCTTACTTAAATGAATAACCGTATTGCAATAAACATGATTCATGCTCAACGCAAACACCACATAACACTTATTTAGGTTCAACACTAATCCCGAAAGTATCGGAAGTGTGCGATGATGATCATATCAATCTTGGAACCACTTCCAACACACATCGTCACTTCACCCTTAACTAGTCTTTGTTCATTTTGCAACTCCCATTTCGAGTTACTACTCTCAGCAACTGAACCAGTATCAAATACCGAGGGGTTGCTACGAACACTAGTAAAATACACATCAATAATCTCTATATCAAATATACCTTTGTTCACTTTGCCATCCTTCTTATCCGCCAAATACTTGGGGTAGTTCCGCTTCCAGTGACCAGTCCCTTTGCAGTAGAAGCACTTAGTCTCAGGCTTAGGTCCAGACTTGGGCTTCTTCACTTGAGCAACAACTTGTTGGCCGTTCTTCCTGAAGTTCCCCTTCTTCCCTTTGTCCTTTCTCTTGAAACTAGTGGTCTTGTCAACCATCAACGCTTGATGTTTTTCTTGATTTCTACCTTCCCCGATTTTTGCATCGCGAATAGCTTGGGAATTGTTTTCGTCATCCCTTGCACATTATAGTTCATCACTAAGTTCTACTAACTTGGTGATGGTGACTAGAGAATTCTGTCAATCACTATTTTATCTGGAAGATTAACTCCCACTTGATTCAAGCGATTGTAGTACCCAGACAATCTGAGCACATGCTCACTGCTTGAGCTATTCTCCTCCATCGTTTAGCTATAGAACTTGTTGGAGACTTCATATCTCTCAACTCGGGTATTTGCTTGAAATATTAACTTCAACTCCTAGAACATGTCATATGGTCCATGACGTTCAAAACGTCTTTGAAGTCCCAATTCTAAGTCGTTTAAGCATGGTGCACTAAACTATCAAGTAGTCATCATATTGAGCTAGCCAAACGTTCATAACATCTGTATCTGCTCCTGCAATAGGTCTGTCACCTAGCGGTGCATCAAGGACATAATTCTTCTGTGCAGCACTGAGGATAAACCTTAGATCATGGATCCAATCCGCATCAATGCTACAAACATCTTTCAACTTAGTTTTCTCTAGGAACATATAAAAATTAAACGGGGAGCAACATCGCGACCTATTGATCTAAGACATAGATATGCTAATACTACCAGGACTAAGTTCATGATAAATTTAAGTTCAATTAATCATATTACTTAAGAACTCCCACTTAGAAAGACATCCCTCTAATCTTCTAAGTGATCACGTGATCCAAATCAACTAAACCATAACAGATCATCACATGAAATGGAGTAGTTTTCAATGGTGAACATCACTATGTTGATCATATCTACTATATGATTCACGCTCGACCTTTCGGTCTCAGTGTTCCGAGGCCATATCTGCATATGCTAGGCTCATCAAGTTTAACTTGAGTATTCTGCGTGTGCAAAACTGGCTTGCACCCATTGTAGATGGACATAGAGCTTATCACACCCGATCATCACGTGGTGTGTGGGCACGACGAACTTTGGCAACGGTGCATACTCAGGGAGAACAATTTTTATCTTGAAATTTAGTGAGAGATCATCTTATAATGCTACCGTCATAACTAAGCAAAGTAAGATGTATAAAAGATAAACATCACATGCAATCAAAATATGTGACATGATATGGCCATCATCATCTTGTGCCTTTGATCTCTATCTCCAAAGCATCGTCATGATCTCCATCGCCACCGGCATGACACCATGATCTCCATCATCTTGATCTATATCAATGTGTCGTCACATGGTCGTTTCGCCAACTATTGCTCTTGCAACTATTGCTATCGCATAGCGACAAAGTAAAGCAATTATTTGGCACTTGCATCTTATGCAATAAAGAGACAACCATAAGTCTTCTGCCAATTACCGATAACTTCAACAAAACATGATCATCTCATAAAACAACTTATATCTCATCACGTCTTGACCATATCACATCACAACATGCCCTGCAAAAACAAGTTAGACGTCCTCTACTTTGTTGTTGCAAGTTTTACGTGGCTGCTACGGGCTGAGCAAGAACCGTTCTTACCTACGCATCAAAACCACAACGATAGTTTGTCAAGTTAATGTTGTTTTAACCTTCTCAAGGACCGGGCGTAGCCACACTCGGTTCAACTAAAGTTGGAGAAACTGACACCCGCTAGTCACCTGTGTGCATAGCACGGTGGTAAAACCAGTCTCGCGTAAGCGTACGCGTAATGTCGGTCTGGGCCGCTTCATCCAACAATACTGCCGAACCAAAGTGTGACATGCTGGTAAGCAGTATGACTTATATCGCCCACAACTCACTTGTGTTCTACTCATGCATATTACATCAACGCATAAGACCTGGCTCGGATGCCACTGTTGGGGAACGTAGTAATTTCAACAATTTCCCTACGTACACGCAAGATCATGGTGATGCATAGCAACGAGAGGGGAGAGTGTTGTCCACGTACCCTCGTAGACCAAAAGCGGAAGCGTTAGCACAATGCGGTTGATGTAGTCGTACGTCTTCACGATCCGACCGATCAAGTACCGAACGCACGGCACCTCCGAGTTCTGCACACGTTCAACTCGATGACGTCCCTCGAATTCCGATCCAGCCGAGCTTTGAGGGAGAGTTTTGTCAACACGACGGCGTGGTGACGATGATTATGTTCTACCGACGCAGGGCTTTGCCTAAGCACCGCTACGATATTACCGAGGTGGATTATGGTGGAAGGGGGCACCGCACACGGCTAAGAGATCCAAGGGATCAATTATTGTCTCTATGGGGTGCCCCCTGGCCACGTATATAAAGGAGTGGAGGAGGGGAGGGGCCGGCCCTCTCTATGGCGCGCCCTAGGGGAGTCCTACTCCCACGGGGAGTAGGATTCCCCTTTTCCTAGTAGAACTAGGAACCCTTCCATGTAGTAGGAGCAGGAGGGAAGGAAAGGGAAGAGAAAAGGAGAAGGAAGGAAGGGGGCGCCCCCCTCCCTAGTCCAATTCGGACCAGCCCATGGGGAGTGGTGCGGCCACCCTTTGAGGCCTTTCTCTCCTTTCCCGTATGGCCCATTAAGGCCCAATATGAATTCCCGTAACTCCCTGGTACTCCCGAAAATACCCAAATCACTCGGAACCTTTCCGATGTCCGAATATAGTCGTCCAATATATCGATCTTTACGTCTCGACCATTTCGAGACTCCTCATCATGTCCTCAATCTCATCCGGGACTCAGAACTCCTTCGGTACATCAAAACACATAAACTCATAATATAACTGTCATTGAACTTTAAGCGTGCGGACCCTACGGGTTCGAGAACTATGTAGACATGACCGAGACACGTCTCATGTCAATAACCAATAGCGGAACCTGGATGCTCATATTGGCTCCTACATATTCTACGAAGATCTTTATCGGTCAAACCGCATAACAACATACGTTGTTCCCTTTGTCATCGGTATGTTACTTGCCCGAGATTTTATCGTCGGTATCTCAATACCTAGTTCAATCTTGTTATCGGCAAGTCTCTTTACTCGTTCCGAAACACATCATCCCGCAACTAACTCATTAGTTGCAATGCTTGCAAGGCTTATAGTGATGTGCATTACCGAGTGGGCCTAGAGATACCTCTCCGACAATCGGAGTGACAAATCCTAATCTCGAAATACGCCAACCCAATAAGTATCTTTGGAGACACCTGCAGAGCACCTTTATAATCACCCAATTACGTTGTGACATTTGGTAGCACACAAAGTGTTCCTCCGGTAAACGGGAGTTGCATAATCTCATAGTCATAGGAGCATGTATAAGTCATGAAGAAAGCAATAGCAACAAACTAAACGATCAAGTGCTATGCTAATGGAATGGGTCAAGTCAATCACATCATTCTCTAATGATGTGATCCCGTTAATCAAATGACAACTCATGTCTATGGCTAGGAAACTTAACCATCTTTGATTCAACGAGCTAGTCAAGTAGAGGCATACTAGTGACATACTGTTTGTCTATGTATTCACACATGTATTATGTTTCCGGTTAATACAATTCTAGCATGAATAATAAACATTTATCATGATATAAGGAAATAAATAATAACTTTATTATTGCCTCTAGGGCATATTTCCTTCAAGAATAACAATGAATCTATGATGTGAATTTTGTTGGTAGGAATAATTTTGGTAACAACGCTTATAGAGGGAATTTTAATCCTAGGCCATATCCTAGTAATCCTTCTAATAATTATGGGAATTCCTACAACAAATCTTATGGAAATTATAATAAGATGCCCTCTGAATTTGATAATAGTGTTAAAGAGTTTATGAATTCACAAAAGAATTTTAATGCTTTGCTTGAGGAGAAATTGCTTAAAGTTGATGATTTGGCTAGAAACGTTGATAGAATTTCTCTTGAGATTGATTCTTTAAAGCTTAGATTTATTCCTCCTAAGCATGATATCAATGAGTCTCTCAAAGCCATGAGAATTTCCATTGATGAGTGCAAGGAAAGAACCGCTAGGATGCGTGCTTCCAAAGATGCCTTTATTAAAGCGTGTTCTTCCAATACCTATGAAAATCGAGATGAAGATCTAAAAGTTATTGATCTGTCCCCTATTAAATCTTTGTTTTGCAATATGAATCTTGATGAAACTGAATATGATCTTCCTTTACCTAGAAGGCGTTCTAAAAATTCAGAGTATTTAGATCTTAATGATGAAATTGATGAAAGTGGGATTGAAAGAAATAAAAATCTAGATGTTGCTAAACCCACTATATTGGATTTCAAGGAATTTAATTATGGAAGTTGCTCTTTAATTGATTGTGTTTCCTTGTTGCAATATGTGCTAAATTCTCCACATGCTTATAGTCAAAATAAAGCCTTCACCGAACATATTGTTGATGCCTTCATGCAATCTTATGAAGAAAAACTTGAGTTGAAAGTTTCTATCCATAGAAAACTCTATGATGAGTGGGAACCAACTATTAAAATTAAAATTAAAGATTATGAGTTTTATGCTTTGTGTGATTTGGGTGCTAGTGTCTCTACTATTCCCAAGACTTTGTGTGATTTACTAGATTTCCGTAATTTTGATGATTGCTCTCTAAACTTGCATCTTGCGGATTCCACTATTAAGAAACCTATGGGAAGCATTAATGATGTTCTTATTGTTGCAAATAGGAATTATGTGCCCGTAGATTTCATTGTTCTTGATATAGATTGCAATCCTTCTTGCCCTATTATTCTTGGTAGACCTTTCCTTAGAACGGTTGGTGCGATTATTGATATGAAGGAAGGGAATATTACATTTCAATTTCCATTAAAAAATGGCATGGAACACTTTCCTAGAAAGAAAATAAAATTACCATGTGAAACTATCATGAGAGCCACTTATAGATTGTCTACCAAAGATGGCAATACCTAGATCTATCCTCGCTTTTATGCCTAGCTAGGGGCGTTAAATGATAGTGCTTGTTGGGAGGCAACCCAACTTTATTTTTATTCCTTGATTTTTTTCTCCTGCTTAGTAATAAATAAATTATTTAGCCTCTATTTCCGTTGTGTTCTTTGTGTTTAATTAGTGTTTGTGCCAAGTAGAACCGTTGGGAAGACTTGGGGAAAGTCTTGTTGAACTTGCTGTAAAAAACAGAAACTTTGGTGCTCACGAGAACTGCTGTCATTTTTATTTGAAGAGTGTTATTTAGTTAATTGTTTTTGCAGATGATTAATAGATAAATTCCCCACGTCCATAAATTTATTTTAGAATTTTTGGGGTTCCATATCTTGCGCTAGCTACAGATTACTACAGACTGTTCTGTTTTTGACAGATTCTGTTTTTCGTGTGTTGTTTGCTTATTTTGATGAATCTATGGCTAGTAAAATAGTTTATAATCCATAGATAAGTTGGAATACAGTAGGTTTAACACCAATATAAATAAAGAATGAGTTAATTACAGTACCTTGAAGTGGTCTTTTGTTTTCTTTCGCTAACGGAGCTCACGAGTTTTCTATATTGAGTTTTGTGTTGTGAAGTTTTCAAGTTTTGGGTGAATTCTTTTGATGGATCATGGAACAAGGAGTGGCAATAGCCTAAGCTTGGGGATGCCCTTGTAACCCCCAAGATAATCCAAGGACACAAAAAATTCAAAGCTTGGGGATGCCCCGGAAGGCATCCCCTCTTTCGTCCACTTCCATCGGTAATTTACTTGGAGCTATATTTTTATTCACCAACATGATATGTGTTTTGCTTGGAGCGTCTTGTATTATTTGTGTCTTTGTGTATTAGTATGAATCAATCATACTTGCTGTACACACCTTTTGAGAGAGCCATACATGAATTAAAATTTGATAGAATACTCTATGTGCTTCACTTATATCTTTTGAGCGTAGTAGTTTTGCTCTATGTGCTTCACATATATCTTTTGAGCGTTATAATTTTGCTCTATGTGCTTCACTTAGATCTTTTAGAGCACGGTGGTGGATTTTTTTAAAGAAACTATTGATCTCTCATGCTTCACTTAAATTATTTTGAGAGTCTCTTAATAGCATGGTAATTTGCTTAATGATAATATGCTTGGTATTCAAGATTTGTGAAACTTTCTTTTGAGTGTGTTGAATACTAAGAAAAGATTGAAGCATGATAATTGTTTTGAGATATGGAGGTGATAATATTAAAGTCATGCTAGTTGAGTAGTTGTGAATTTAAAGAATACTTGTGTTAAAGTTTGTGATTCCCGTAGCATGCACGTATGGTGAACCATTATGTGACGAAGTCGGAGCATGATTTATTTATTGATTGTCTTCCTTATGAGTGGCGGTCGGGGACGAGCGATGGTCTTTTCCTACCAATCTATCCCCCTAGGAGCACGCGCGTAATACTTTGCTTTGATAACTTATAGATTTTTGCAATAAGTATATGAGTTCTTTATGACTAATGTTGAGTCCATGGATTATACGCACTCTCACCCTTCCACCTTTGCTAGCCTCTCTAATACCGCGCACCTTTCGCCGGTATCATACACCTACCATATACCTTCCTCAAAATAGCCACCATACCTACCTATTATGGCATTTCCATAGCCATTCCGAGATATATTGCCATGCAACTTTCCACCATCTAGTTCATCATGACACATTCCATCATTGTCATATTGCATATCCCGGTACACCGCCGGATGCATTCACATAGAGTCATATTTTGTTCTAAGTATTGAGTTGTAAGAAAAGAAGTGTGATAATCATCATTATTAGAGCATTGTCCCAGTGAGGAAAGAATGATGGAGACTATGATTCCCCCATAAGTCGGGATGAGACTCCGGACGAGAAAAAAAGAGGCCAAAGAAGCCCAAATAAAAAAAGGGGAGGCCACAAAAAAGGAGAAAAGGCCCAAATAAAAAATGAGAGAAAAAGAGAGAAGGGACAATGTTACTATTCTTTTACCACACTTGTGCTTCAAAGTAGCACCACGATCTTCATAGTAGAGAGTCTCTCATATTATCACTTTCATATACTAGTGGGAATTTTTCATTATAGAACTTGGCTTGTATATTCCAATGATGGGCTTCCTCAAATTGCCCTAGGTCTTCATGAGCAAGCAAGTTGGATGCACACCCACTAGTTTCTCTTGTTGAGCTTTCATACATTTATAGCTCTAGTGCATCCGTTGCATGGCAATATATACTCACTCACATTGATATCTATTGATGGGCATCCCCATAGCCCATTGATATGCCTAGTTGATGTGAGACTATCTTCTCCTTTTTGTCTTCTCCGCAACCACCATTCTATTCCACCTATAGTGCTATGTCCATGGCTCACGCTCATGTATTGCGTGAAGATTGAAAAAGTTTTGAAAAAGTTAGAGTATGAAACAATTGCTTGGCTTGTCATCGGGGTTGTGCATGATTTAAATACTTTGTGTGGTGAAGATGGAGCATAGCCAGACTATATGATTTTGTAGGGATAACTTTCTTTGGCCATGTTATTTTGAGAAGACATAATTGCTTTGTTAGTATGCTTGAAGTATTATTATTTTTTATGTCAATATAAACTTTTGTCTTCAATCTTTCTAATCTGAATATTCATACCACAATTAAGAAGATTTGCATTGAAATTATGCCAAGTAGCACTCGCATCAAAAATTCTTTTTTTATCATTTAACTACTCGAGGACGAGCAGGAATTAAGCTTGGGGATGCCTGATATGTCTCCAACGTATCTATAATTTTTGATTGCTCCATGCTATATTATCTACTGTTTTGGACTATATTGGGCTTTATTTTCCACTTTTATATTTTTTTGGGACTAACCTATTAACCGGAGACCCAGCCCAGAATTGCTGTTTTTTTTGCCTATTTCAGTGTTTCGGATAAACAGAATATCAAACAGAGTCCAAACGGAATAAAATCTTTGGGAACGTGATTTTCTCACCGAACATGATCTAGGAGACTTGGACCCTGCTCCAAGGAACAAAAGAGGCGGTCACGAGGGTGGGGGGCGCGCCCCCTGCCTCGTGGGCCCCTCGTTGCTCCTCCGGCGTACTTCTTCCTCCTATATATACACACGTACCCCCAAACGATCAGAAGAGGAGCCAAAAACCTAATTCCACCGCCGCAACTTTCTGTATCCATGAGATCCCATCTTGGGACCTGTTCCGGAGCTCCGCCGGAAGAGGGCCGTCATCATGGAGGGCTTCTACATCATCATAGCCTCTCCGATGAAGTGTGAGTAGTTTACCTCAGACCTTCAGGTCCATAATTAGTATCTAGATGGCTTCTTCTCTCTCTTTGAATCTCAATACAAAGTTCTCCCCCTCTCTTGTGGAGATCTATTCGATGTAATCTTCTTTTTGCGGTGTGTTTGTTGAGACCGATGAATTGAGGGTTCATGATCAAGTCTATCTATGAATAATATTTGAATCTTCTCTAAATTCTTTTATGTATGATTGGTTATCTTTGCAAGTCTCTTCGAATTATCTGTTTGGTTTGGCCAACTAGATTGGTAGTTCTTGCCATGGGAGAAGTGCTTAGCTTTGGGTTCGATCTTGTGGTGTCCTTACCTAGTGACAGAAGGGGTAGCAAGGCACGTATTGCATCGTTGCCATCGAGGATAACAAGATGGGGTTTATTTCATATTGCATGAATTTATCTCTCTACATCATGTCATCTTGCTTAAGGCGTTACTCTGTTTTTAACTTAATACTCTAGATGCATGCTGGATAGCGGTCGATGAGTGGAGTAATAGTAGTAGATGCAGAATCGTTTCGATCTACTTGTCACGGACGTGATGCCTATATACATGATCATGCCTAGATATTCTCATAACTATGCTCAATTCTGTCAATTGCTCATCAGTAATTTGTTCACCCACCGTAGAATACTTATGCTCTTGAGAGAAGCCACTAGTGAAACCTATGGCCCCCGGTTCTATTCTCATCATATCAATCTCCATCACTTTAATCTTGCTTTGCTTTTTTACTTTGCCTTTACTTTTTACTTTGCATCTTTATACCAAAAATACCAAAAATATTATATCTATCAGATCTCACTCTCGTAAGTGACCGTGAAGGGATTGACAACCCCTAATCGCGTTGGTTGCGAGTAGCTATCGCTTTGTGTAGGTACGAGGGACTTGAGCGTGGGCTCCTACTGGATTGATACCTTGGTTCTCAAAAACTGAGGGAAATACTTACGCTACTCTGCTGCATCATCCCTTCCTCTTCGGGGAAAACCAACGCAAGCTCAAGACGTAGCAAGAAGGATTTCTGGCGCCGTTGCCGGGGAGTCTACGCAAAAAGTCAACATACCAAGTACCCATCGCAATCCCTATCTCTCGCATTGCATTATTTGCCATTTGCCTCTCATTTTCCTCTCCCCCAATTCACCCTTGCCATTTTATTCGCCCTCTCTCTCTATCCTCCCTCTCTATTTGCCTCTTTTTGCCCGCTTGCTTTTTGTTTGCTCGTGTGTTAGATTGCTTGTTTGTCGCGATGGCTCAAGATACTACCAAATTGTGTGACTTCACCAATACCAATAATAATGATTTCCTTAGCAGTCCGATTGCTCCTCTTAGCGAAGCTGAATTTTGTGAAATTAATACTGCTTTGTTGAATCTTGTTATGAAAGATCAATTCGCCGGCCTTCCTAGTGAAGATGCCGCTACTCATCTGAATAGCTTCGTTGATTTATGTGATATGCAAAAGAAAAAAGATGTCAATAATGATGTCGTTAAATGGAAGCTATTTCCTTTTTTGCTTAGAGATCGTGCTAAAGCATGGTTTTCGTCTTTGCCTAAGAATAGTATTGATTCATGGAACAAGTGCAAAGATGCTTTTATCTCTAAGTATTTTCCTCCCGCTAAGATCATCTCTCTTCAAAACGATATTATGAACTTTAAACAACTTGATCATGAACATGTTGCACAAGCTTGGAAGAGAATGAAATTAATGATACGTAATTGCCCTACTCATGGTTTGAATTTGTGGATGATCATACAAAATTTTTATGTCGGATTGAATTTTGCCTCTAGAAAATCTTTTAGATTCGGCCGCGGGAGGCACTTTTATGGAAATCACTTTAGGAGATGCTACTGAACTCCTAGATAATATTATGGTTAATTATTCTCAATGGCATACTGAAAGATCTTCTAATAAAAAAGTGCATGCGATATAAGAAATTAATGTGTTGAGTGGAAAGATGGATGAACTTATGAAATTATTTGCTACTAAGAGTGTTTCTTCTGATCCTAATGATATGCCTTTGTCTACTTTGATTGAGAATAACAATGAATCTATGGATGTGAATTTTGTTGGTAGGAATAATTTTGGTAACAACGCTTATAGAGGGAATTTTAATCCTAGGCCATATCCTAGTAATCCTTCTAATAATTATGGGAATTCCTACAACAACTCTTATGGAAATTATAATAAGATGCCCTCTGAATTTGAGAATAGTGTTAAAGAGTTTATGAATTCACAAAAGAATTTTAATGCTTTGCTGGAGGAGAAATTGCTTAAAGTTGATGATTTGGCTAGAAACGTTGATAGAATTTCTCTTGAGGTTGATTCTTTAAAGCTTAGATTTATTCCTCCTAATCATGATATCAATGAGTCTCTCAAAGCCATGAGAATTTCCATTGATGAGTGCAAGGAAAGAACCACTAGGATGCGTGCTTCCAAAGATGCCTTTATTAAAGCGTGTTCTTCCAATACCTATGAAAATCAAGATGAAGATCTAAAAGTTATTGATGTGTCCCCTATTAAATCTGTAGAGCACCTTTATAATCACCCAGTTACGTTGTGATGTTTGGTAGCACACAAAGTGTTCCTCCGATAAACGGGAGTTGCATAATCTCATAGTCATAGGAACATGTATAAGTCATGAAGAAAGCAATAACAACATACTAAATGATTCTGTGCTAAGATAATGGAATGGGTCATGTCAATCACATCATTATCCTAATGACGTGATCCAGTTAATCAAATGACAACTCATGTCTATGGTTAGGAAACATAACCATCTTTGATCAACGAGCTAGTCAAGTAGAGGCATACTAGTGACACTCTGTTTGTCTATGTATTCACACATGTATTATGTTTCCGGTTAATACAACTCTAGCATGAATAATAAACATTTATCATGATATAAGGAAATAAATAATAACTTTATTATTACCTCTAGGGCATATTTCCTTCAGTCCCCACTTGCACTAGAGTCAATAATCTAGTTCACATCGCCATGCGATTTAATACCAATAGTTCACATCACCATGTGATTAACACCCATAGTTCACATCGACATGTGACCAACACCCAAAGGGTTTACTAGAGTCAATAATCTAGTTCACATCGCTATGTGATTAACACCCAAAGAGTACTAAGGTGTGATCATGTTTTGCTTGTGAGAGAAGTTTAGTCAACGGGTCTGCCACATTCAGATCCATAAGTATTTTGCAAATTTCTATGTCAACAATGCTCTGCACGGAGCTACTCTAGCTAATTGCTCCCACTTCCAATATGTATCCAGATTGAGACTTTGAGTCATCTGGATCAGTGTCAAAACTTGCATCGACGTAACCCTTTACGACGAACCTTTTGTCACCTCCATAATCGAGAAACATATCCTTATTCCACTAAGGATAATTTTAACCAATGTCCAGTGATCTACTCCTAGATCACTATCGTACTCCCTTGCCAAACTCAGGGCAGGGTATACAATAGGTCTGGTACACAGCATGGCATACTTTATAGAACCTATGGCTGAGGCATAGAGAATGACTTCCATTCTCTCTCTATCTTCTGCCGTGGTCGGGTTTTGAGTCTTACTCAACTTCACGCCTTGTAACACGATAACCCACAAGTATAGGGAATCTATCGTAGTCCTTTCGATAAGTAAGAGTGTCGAACCCAACGAGGAGCAGAAGGAAATGATAAGCGGTTTTCAGCAAGGTATTCTCTGCAAGTACTGAAATAAGTGGTAACAGATAGTTTTGCGATAGGATGAATTGTAATGAGCAATGAGTAACAAAAGTAAATAAAGTGCAGCAAGGTGGCCCAATCCTTTTGTAGCAAAGGACAAGACGGAACAAACTCTTATAATAGGAAAAGCGCCCCCGAGGACACATGGGAATATCGTCAAGCTAGTTTTCATCACGTTCATATGATTCGCGTTTGATACTTTGATAATTTGATATGTGGGTGGACCGGTGCTTGGGTGTTGTTCTTACTTGAACAAGCATCCCACTTATGATTAACCTCTATTGCAAGCATCCGCAACTACAACAAAAGTATTAAGGTAAACCTAACCATAGCATGAAACATATGGATCCAAATCAGTCCCTTACGAAGCAACGCATAAACTAGGGTTTAAGCTTCTGTAACTCTAGAAACACATCATCTACTTATTACTTCCCAATGCCTTCCTCTAGGCCCAAATAATGGTGAAGTGTTATGTAGTCGACGTTCACATAACACCACTAGAGGTTAGACAACATACATCTTATCAAAATATCAAACGAATACAAAATTCACATGACTACTCATAGCAAGACTTCTCCCTTGTCCTCGGGAATGAACGTAATTACTCACAAAGCATATTCATGTTCATAATAAGAGGGGTAATAATATGCATATAGGATCTGAACATATGATCTTCCACCAAATAAACCAACTAGCATCAACTACAAGGAGTAATCAACACTACTAGCAACCTACTAGCACCAATCCCGAACTTTGAGACAAGAATTGGATACAAGAGATGAACTAGGGTTTGGAGATGAGATGGTGCTGGTGAATATGTTGATGGAGATTGCCCTCTCCCAATGAGAGGAGCGTTGGTGATGACGATGGTGATGATTTCCCCCTCCCGGAGGGAAGTTTCCCCGGTGGAACAGCTCTGCCGGAGCTCTAGATTGGATCTGCCATGGTTCCGCCTCGTGGCGGCGGAGTCTCGTGCCGAAAAGTTCCTTCTTATTTTATTCTCATCGAAAGACCTCATATAGGAGAAGATGGGCGTCGGAGAGCCACCAGGGGGCCCACGAGGGGTAGGGGGCGCCCCCCACCCTCGTGAGCAGGGTGTGGGCCCCCTGGCCTTCATTTTGGCGAGGATTTTTCTTTATTTATTTTAAGACGTTCCATGGAGTTTCAGGACTTTGGAGTTGCGCAGAATAGATCTCTAATATTTGCTCCTTTTCCAGCCCAGAATTCCAGCTGCCGGCATTCTCCCTCCTTATGTAAACCTTGTCAAATAAGAGAGACTAGCCATAAGTATTATGACATAAAGTGAAATAACAGTCCATAATGCAATAAATATCGATATAAAAGCATGATGCAAAATGGACGTATCAACTCCCCCAAGCTTAGACCTCGCTTGTCCTCAAGCGAAAAGCCGCAATAAATATGTCCTCATGTTTAGAAGTAGAGGCGTCGATAAAAATAAAATACGGACATGAAGGCATCATGATTATTCTCATAACAGCAACATATATAGATTTTTTCATATGATCACTTATATTCAAGTGATGATCTATTCACAATGCAAAAGTATAAATCATAAACCTTATTGGGCTCCAACAAACTATAATCTCAGTCATTGAAGCAATTGCAATTTATCATAACATCGGAAAGAGTCTATGTCAGAGCTAAAAAGCAAGTCCACATACTCAACTATCATTTAGTCCTCCATAATTGCTAACACTCACGCAATACTTGTGGTTACGGAGTTTTAATCGGACACAGAGAAAGATAGGGGCTTTATAGTTTTGCCCCACAACCTTTTACCTCAAGGGTAATGTCAACAATAATGGTTCATGCTCCCCTACATCCAATTAGATATATATATATATATATCATGTTCTTTCCAACATGCTGAGCTTGCCAAAGGATAAAATGAAAAATAAAAGGTGAAGATCACCATGACTCTTGCATAAGGTAGAAGATAATAATAAAGGATTGGCCCTTCGCAGAGGGAAGCAGAGGTTGCCATGCGCTTTTATGGTTGGATATATAAAATCTCAATGCGAAAGAACGTCACTTTATATTGCCCCTTGTGATATAAACCTTTATTATGCAGTCCGTCGCTTTTATTACTTACACATCAGAAGATCGTATAAAGCTTATTTCTCCCACACCAATCAATCATACATATTTAGAGCAATTTTATTGCTTTGCACCGATGACAACTTACTTGAAGGATCTTACTCAATCCATAGGTAGATATGGTGGACTCTCATGGCAAAACTAGTTTAGGGATTTTGGAAGCACAAGTAGTATTTCTACTTGGTGCTGAGAATTTGGCTAGCATGAGGGGGAAAGGCAAGCTCAACAAGTTAGAGGATCCATGACAACATACTTTATCTCACATATAAGAAATACATAAGTCATTACGTTGTCTTCCTTGTCCAACATCAACTCTTTAGCATGTCATATTTTAAATGAGTGCTCCCAATCATAAAAGATGTCAATGATAATATATCTATATGTGAAAACCTCTCTTTCCTTATTACTTCCTATTAATTGCAGCAATGACCAAAGCTATGTCTGCCAACTCCCAACAACTTTTAATCATCATACTCTTTCTATGTGAAGTCATAACTCTCAATAAGATCAATATGAACTTTTTGTTTCTTTTTATTCTTTTTCTCTTTCTTTTATTCACCCAAGATCATGGCAAAATAATCAAGCCCTTGACTCAACACTAATCTTTATTATATATAACTCACAGACTCGATTACATAGAGGGATCATAAAGCAAAACTCAAAACTAGATCATGCCATAAACTTTATTCTACTAGATCAAGATACTACTAATAGGATTGAACTAAGAAAAATGGTAAAGATAGGAGTTGTGATTGTGATACAATACCGGGGCATCTCCCCCAAGCTTGGCAGTTGCCAAGGGGAGTGCCCATACCCATGTGATTATATCTCCTTCTTTGTTGTCGGTGTAATATTCTTGGCGATGATTCCCCTCAGGATGCAGTTCTCCTCCTCGAGCTTATTGACTTGTTGTTTGAGGTCCATTATTTCCTTACAAAGCTTTCCTGTGACAATTAAAGCTCCTTGCACCCAAGGGTGTTGCATAGCTGCGGGATAACAAGTGACACTCCTCTTCATATTTTCATAAGAAAGAAATCTAACATTAGAAGGGATAACTGAGTTTGGAATAGCTGAGCTCTGTAGTTCCCCCATCGTGAACCCAACTCGGAGGCGAGAGGTGACTTCTTGATCCTCCATGGCATCTACTCTCATTAAGTCAGCCTCCATCTCTTCCTCCGTTGCTGGCCCAAAGTGGTCAGCGTCGCTGTTTGCCCTTGGTTCCGGTGCCGGATTAGATACCCGGCTCTCCCCAATTGACTCTTGAGAAGACATCTTGTTGTAATCTGCAGTAGCAACAGCTCGAAAACAAAAACAGAGGAAATTTGCGTGATACGGGGGTCAAAACCTTCGGGAGAATATATAATGAATTTTTACCGACCGAAATACGTATCGTGAAAGGAAACAGAGTCCGGAGGGCACACGAGGTGCTCACGAGGTAGGGGGCACGCCCACCACCCTCGTGGGGCCCTCGTGTCCTTCCCGGACTGCTACTTATTTTTCTAATTTTCTAAATATTCCAAAACAGAGAAATATTGCCTTAAAAATTGTTTTGGAGTCAGTTTACTTACCGTACCACATACCTATTCCGTTTCGGAGTCTGAAACGTTCCGGAAAGTGTCCCTTATGTATTCCTCTGGGGTTACGGTTTCAATAATATTGGTTTCAACATTTATGGGATTACTTGAGATATAATGTTTGATTCTTTGACCGTTTACCACCTTCGGATTTGTGCCTTCTAAGTTGTTGATTTTTATGGCACCGGAACGATAGACCTCTTCGATAACATAGGGGCCTTCCCATTTAGAGAGAAGTTTTCCTACAAAAAATCTTAAACGAGAGTTGTATAACAATACATAATCACCTACATTAAACTCACGCTTTTGTATTCTTTTGTCATGCCATCTTTTAACCTTTTCTTTAAACAACTTGGCATTTTCATAAGCTTGGGTTCTCCATTCATCAAGTGAGCTAATATCAAATAACCTTTTCTCACCGACAAGTTTAAAATCATAGTTGAGCTCTTTAATAGGCCAATATGCCTTATCTTCTAGTTTGAGAGGTAAGTGACATGCTTTTCCATAAACCATTTTATACGGAGACATACCCATAGGATTTTTGTATGCAGTTCTATAAGCCCATAATGCATCCTCAAGTTTCTTGGACCAATTCTTTCTAGACCTATTAACAGTCTTTTGCAAAATTAATTTGAGCTCTCTATTGCTCAACTCTACTTGACCACTAGACTGTGGAGGATAAGGAGATGCAATTCTATGATTAACATCATATTTAGCAAGCATTTTACGAAAAGCACCATGAATAAAGTGTGAACCACCATCAGTCATTAAATATCTAGGGACTCCAAACCTCGGGAAAATAACTTCCTTAAGCATTTTAATAGAAGTGTTATGATCAGCACTACTAGTTGGAATAGGTTCTACCCACTTAGTAACGTAATCAACAGCAACTAGAATATGTGTGTATCCATTAGAGGCAGGAAAAGGTCCCATATAATCAAAGCCCCAAACATCAAACGGTTCAATAACAAGAGAATAATTCATAGGCATTTCTTGACATCTACTAATATTACCAATTCTTTGACATTCATCACAAGACAAGACAAACTTACAGGCATCCTTGAAGAGAGTAGGCCAATAAAAACCAGATTGCAATACCTTATGTGCAGTTCTATCTCCAGCGTGGTGTCCTCCATAAGACTAAGAGTGACACTTGCGTAGGATCTGTTCATGTTCATGCTCAGGTACACAACGTCTAATAACACCATCTACTCCTTCTTTATAAAGATGTGTGTCATCCCAAAAGTAATGTCTCAAATCATAGAAGAACTTTTTCTTTTGTTGGTATGTGAAGCTAGGTGGTATAAATTTAGCAACGATATAATTAGCATAATCAGCATACCATGGAGTACTACGAGAAGTACTTATAACATTTAATTGTTCATCAGGAAAGCTATCATTAATAGGTAGTGGGTCATCAAGAATATTTTCTAACCTAGACAAGTTGTCTGCAACGGGTTCTCAGCTCCCTTTCTATCAACAATATGCAAATCAAATTCTTGTAGCAAGAGAACCCATCTAATAAGTCTAGGTTTAGCATCTTTCTTTCCCATAAGATATTTAATAGCAGCATGATCAGTTTGAATAGTTACTTTAGAATCAACAATATAAGATCTGAACTTATCACAAGCAAATACAACTGCTAAAAGCTCTTTTTCAATAGTAGCATAATTTCTTTGAGCATTGTCTAGAGTCTTACTAGCATAATGAATAACATTTAATTTCTTATCAACTCTTTGCCCTAGAACAGCACCTACAGCATAATCACTAGCATCACACATAATTTCAAAGGGTAAATTCCAATCAGGTGGCTGAACAATAGGTGTAGAGACTAATGCTTTCTTAAGTATCTCAAATGCTTCTACACAATCATCATCAAAGACAAAGGTATATCTTTTTGCAATAAATTAGTCAGAGGCCGAGAAATTTTTGAGAAGTCCTTAATGAACCTCCTGTAAAATCCAGCGTGACCAAGGAAACTTCTTATACCTTTGATGTCCTTGGGACATGGCATCTTTTCAATAGCATCAACCTTGGCTTTATCAACTTCAATACCTCTTTCAGAAACTTTGTGCCCCAAGACAATACCTTCATTAACCATAAAGTGGCCCTTTTCCCAATTCAAGACAAGATTAGTTTCTTCACATCTCTGCAAAACTCGATCAAGATTGCTCAAGCAATCATCAAAAGAGGAACCATAGACGGAAAAGTCATCCATGAAAACCTCACATATCTTTTCACAAAAGTCAGAGAATATAGCCATGATGCATCTTTGAAAGGTATCAGGTGCATTACATAAACCAAAAGGCATACGTCTATAAGCAAAAGTACCAAAAGGGCATGTAAAAGTAGTCTTTGATTGATCTCTAGCCGACACAGGTATTTGAGAGAAACCGGAATAACCATCTAGAAAGCAATAGTGTGTATGTTTGCATAATCTTTCTAGCATTTGATCAATAAAAGGTAAGGGGTAATGGTCTTTGACAATTCTTTGTGGAATCAATTCATCTTTATCATTAGGAACAATAGTAATACCTCCCTTCTTAGGGACACAATGGACAGGACTTACCCACTCACTATCAGCAACGGGATAAATTATACCTACCTCCAGAAGCTTTAGTATTTCTTTTCTTACCACTTCTTTCATTTTAGGATTCAGACATCGTTGAGGACCACGAACTGGTTTGGCATCTGCTTCCAGATTTATTTTATGTTGACACAGAGTGGGACTAATGCCCTTAAGATCATCAAGAGTATATCCAATAGCAGCACGATGCTTCTTCAGAGTTTTCAATAATCTTTCTTATTCATGCTCTGAAAGGTTAGCACTAATAATAACAAGATATATCTTCTTTTCATCAAGATAAGCATATTTAAGATTATCAGGCAAAGGTTTAAGCTCAAACATGGGATCACCCTTAGGTGGAGGAGGATCCCCTAAGATTTCAACAGGCAAATTGTGATGCAGAATAGGTTCCTGTTTAAAGAATACTTCATCTATTTCCCTTCTTTCATTCATGAACATATCATTTTCATGGTCTAGCAAATAGTGTTCTAAAGGATAACTAGGAGGTACGGCAATAGAAGCAAGACCAATAATTTCATCCTTAGTAGGTAATTCTTCCTCACGATATTGTTTACTAAATTTAGAGAAATTAAACTCATGAACCATATCATCCAAGCCAACAGTAACAACATTCTTTGTGCAATCTATGGTAGCATTGACAGTATTTAAGAAGGGTCTACCAAATATAATGGGACAAAAGCTATCTTGCGGAGAAGTAAGAACAAGAAAATCAGCAGGATATTTAGTTTTCCCACACAAGACTTCAACATCTCTAACAATTCCAATTGGTGCAATAGTATCTCTATTAGCAAGTTTAATTGTGACATCAATATCTTCTAACTCAACAGGTGCAATATCATGCATAATTTCTTTGTATAAGTCATGAGGTATAGCACTAGCACTAGCACCCATATCACATAAGCCATGATAACAATGATCTCCTATTTTAACAGAAATAACAGGCACACCTACCACAGGTCTATGTTTATCTTTAGCACAAGGTTTAGCAATTCTAGCAGTTTCACCTTCGAACTGAATAACATGCCCATCAATATTATCAGACAAGAGATCGTTAACAATAGCAATATTAGGTTCTACTTTAACTTGCTCAGGAGGTGTATAAGTTCTAATATTGCTTTTACAAAAAACAGTTGAAGCTTTAGCATGATCCTTTATTTTAATAGGGAAAGGTGGTTTCTCAATATAAGAAGTAGGAACAATAGGATCATTATAAGTGACAGTCTTTTCTTCAACTTTAATAGGTGCAGCTACTTTTACTTCTATGGGAGGATGATATTTAAACCACTCCTCCTTAGGTAGATAAACATAAGTAGCAAAAGAATCATAGAAAGAGGCTATTATCTCAGAGTCAAGTCCATATTTAGTGCTAAACTTACGGAAAATATCGGTGTCCATAAAAGATTTAACACGATCAAACTTAGGTGTCATACCTGACTCCTTACCTTCGTCGAGGTCCCAATCTTCAGAGTTGCGTTTAATTCTATCCAATAAATTCCATCTGAATTCAATAGTCTTCATCATAAAAGAGCCAGCACAAGAAGTATCGAGCATGGTGCGATTGTTATCAGAAAGCCGAGCATAAAAACTTTGCATAATTATTTCTCTCGGGAGCTCATGATTGGGGCATGAATATAACATTGATTTAAGCCTGCCCCAAGCTTGAGCGATGCTTTCTCCTTTGCGAGGCTAGAAATTATATATATAATTGCGATCATGATGAACAAGATGCATAGGGTAATACTTTTGATGAAATTCCAACTTCAATCTTTTATAGTCCCATGATCTCATATCATCACATAGACTATACCATATCAATGTGTCTCCCTTCAAAGATAAAGGGAAGACCTTCTTCTTAGCAACATCATCGGGTATACCTGCAAGCTTAAACAATCCACAAACTTCATCCACATATATTAAGTGCTCATCAGGATGCTTTGTTCCATCTCCTGTAAAAGGGTTATGTAGCAGTTTTTCCATCATACCCGAAGGAAATTTAAAAGGAGTTTCATTTTCAATTGGTTCAGTAGGTTGAGGAGCAACTCTTTGCTCTACTGGACGGGGTGAAGATACCCCGAACAAGCCCCTCAGAGAATTACTTTCCACAGTAACAAGTGATAGTAAATTTCAGCACTCTATATAAATTTTTCCTTACCAAATTCCACCTACCAAAGGCGCTACACTCATCGAAAAGTTCCTTCTTATCTTATTCTCATCGAAAGACCTCATATAGGAGAAGATGGGCGTCGGAGAGCCACCAGGGGGCCCACGAGGTAGGGGGCGCGCCCTAGGGGGGCGCCCCCCACCCTCGTGAGCAGGGTGTGGGCCCCCTGGCCTTCATCTTTGGCAAGGATTTTTCTTTATTTATTTTAAGACGTTCCGTGGAGTTTCAGGACTTTGGGAGTTGCGCAGAATAGATCTCTAATATTTGCTCCTTTTCCAGCCCAGAATTCCAGCTGCCGGCATTCTCCCTCCTTATGTAAACCTTGTCAAATAAGAGAGAATAGCCATAAGTATTGTGACATAAAGTGAAATAACAGTCCATAATGCAATAAATATCGATATAAAAGCATGATGCAAAATGGACGTATCATAACACAGGCAAGAACTCCTTCTTTGACTGTTCCATTTTGAACTACTTCAAAATCTTGTCAAAGTATGTACTCATTGAAAAACTTATCAAGCGTCTTGATCTATCTCTATAGATCTTGATGCTCAATATGTAAGCAGCTTCACCGAGGTCTTTCTTTGAAAAACTCCTTTCAAACATTCCTTTATGCTTTGCAGAATAATTCTACATTATCTCCGATCAACACTATGTCATTCACATATACTTATCAGAAATGTTGTAGTGATCCCACTCACTTTCTTGTAAATACAGGTTTCACCGCAAGTCTGTATAAAACTATATGCTTTGATCAACTTATCAAAGCGTATATTCCAACTCCGAGATGCTTGCACCAGTCCATAGATGGATCGCTGGAGCTTGCATATTTTGTTAGTACCTTTAGGATTGACAAAACCTTCTGTTTGCATCATATACAACTCTTCTTTAATAAATCCATTAAGGAATGTAGTTTTGTTTATCCTTTTGCCAGATTTCATAAAATGCGGCAATTGCTAACATGATTCAGACAGACTTAAGCATAGATACGAGTGAGAAACTCTCATCGTAGTCAACACCTTGAACTTGTTGAAAACCTTTTTGCGACAATTCTAGCTTTGTAGATAGTAACACTACTATCAGCGTCCGTCTTCCTCTTGAAGATCCATCTAATCTCAATGGCTCGCCGATCATTGGGCAAGTCAATCAAAGTCCATAATTTGTTCTTATACATGGATCTCATCTCAGATTTCATGGCCTCAAGCCATTTCGCGGAATCTGGGCTCATCATCGCTTCCTCATAGTTCGTAGGCTCGTCATGGTCAAGTAACATGACCTCCAGAATAGGATTACCGTACCACTCTGGTGCAAATCTCACTCTGGTTTACCTACGAGGTTTTGGTAGTAACTTAATCTGAAGTTACATGATCATCATCATTAGCTTCCTTACTAATTGATGTAGTAGTCACAGGAACAGATCTGTGATGAACTACTTTCCAATAAGGGAGCAGGTACAGTTACCACATCAAGTTCTACTTTCCTCCCACTCACTTCTTTCGAGAGAAACTCCTTCTCTAGAAAGGATCAATTCTCAGCAATGAATATCTTGCCTTCAGATCTGTGATAGAAGGTGTACCCAACATTTTCTTTTGGGTATCTTATGAAGATGCACTTCTCCGATTTGGGTTCGAGCTTATCAGGTTGAAAGTTCTTCACATAAGCATTGCAACCTCAAACTTTAAGAAACGGCAGCTTAGGTTTCTTGCCAAACCATAGTTCATACGGTGTCGTCTCAACGGATTTAGATGGTGCCTTATTTAACTTGAATGTAGCTGTCTCTAATGCATAACCCCAAAACGGTAGCGGTAAATCAGTAAGAGACGTCATAGATCGCACCATATCTAATAAAGTACAGTTACGACATTCGGAGACACCATTCCACTGTGGTGTTCCAGGTGGCGTGAGTAGTGAAACTATTTCACATTGTTTTAACTGAAGGCCAAACTCGTAACTCAAATATTTTACTTCTGCGATCATGTCGTAGAAACTTTTAATTTTGTTACGATGATTCTCCACTTCACAATGAAATTCTTTGAACTTTTCAAATGTTTCAGACTTGTGTTTCATCAAGTAGATATACTCATATCTACTCAAATCATCTGTGAAGATCAGAAAATAATGATACCTGTCGCGAGCCTCAATATTCATCGGACCACATACATCAGTATGTATGATTTCCAACAAATCTTTTGCTTGCTCCATCGTTCCGGAGAACGGAGTCTTAGTCATCTTGCTCATGAGGCATGGTTCGCAAGCATCAACGGATCCATAATCAAGTGATTCCAAAAGCCCATCAGCATGGATTTTCTTCATGCGCTTTACACCAATATGACCTAAATGGCATTGCCACAAATAAGTTGCACTATCATTACTAACTTTGCAACAATTGGCTTCAATATTATGAAAATGTGTATCACCACGATCAAGATCCAACAAACCATTTTCATTGGGTGTATGACCATAGAAGGTTTTATTCATGTAAAGAGAACAACAATTATTCTCTAACTTACATGAATAACCGTATTGCAATAAACATGATCCAATCATATTCATGCTCAATGCAAACACTAAGTAACATTTATTTTAGGTTTAACACTAATCTCGAAAGTATAGGGAGTGTGCGATGATGATCATATCAATCTTGGAACCACTTCCAACACACATCGTCACTTCACCCTTAACTAGTCTCTGTTCATTCTGCAACTCCCGTTTCGAGTTACTATTCTTAGCAACTGAACTAGTATCAAATACTGAGGGGTTGCTATAAACACTAGTAAAGTACACATCAATAACATGTATATCAAATATACCTAGGTTCACTTTGCCATACTTCTTCTCCGCCAATTACTTGGGGTAGTTCCGCTTCCAGTGACCAGTCCCTTTGCAGTAGAAGCACTCAGTTTTAGGTTTAGGTCCAGACTTGGGTTTTTTCACTTGAGCAGCAACTTGCTTGCCGTTCTTCTTGAAGTTCCCCTTTCTTCCCTTTGTCCCTTTACTTGAAACTAGTGGTTTTGTTTACCATCAACACTTGATGCTTTTCTTGATTTCTACCTTCGTTGATTTCAGCATCACAAAGAGCTTGGGAATCGTTTCCGTTATCCCTTGCATATTATAGTTTATCACGAAGTTCTACTAACTTGGTGATGGTGACTAGAGAATTCTGTCAATCACTATTTTATCTGGAAGATTAACTCCCACTTGATTCAAGCGATTGTAGTACCCAGACAATCTGAGCACATGCTCACTGCTTGAGCTATTCTCCTCCATCTTTTAGCTATAGAACTTGTTGGAGACTTCATATCTCTCAACTCGGGTATTTGCTTGAAATATTAACTTCAACTCCTGGAACATCTCATATGGTCCATGACGTTCAAAATGTCTTTGAAGTCCCGATTCTAAGCCGTTTAAGCATGGTGCACTAAACTATCAAGTAGTCATCATATTGAGCTAGCCAAACGTTCATAACATCCGCATTTCCTCCTGCAATAGGTTTGTCACCTAGCAGTGCATCAACGACATAATTCTTCTGTGCAACAATGAGGATAAACCTCAGATCACGGATCAAATCCGCATCATTACTACTAACATCTTTCAACTTAGTTTTCTCTAGGAACATATCAAAAATAAAACAGGGGAGCTAAACGCGAGCTATTGATCTACAACATAGATATGCTAATACTACCAGGACTAAGTTCATGATAAATTTAAGTTCAATTAATCATATTACTTAAGAACTCCCACTTAGAAAGACATCCATCTAATCTTCTAAGTGATCACGTGATCCAAATCAACTAAACCATAACCGATCATCACGTGAAATGGAGTAGTTTTCAATGGTGAACATCACTATGTTGATCATATCTACTATATGATTCACGCTCGACCTTTCGGTCTCAGTGTTCCGAGGCCATATCTGCATATGCTAGGCTCGTCAAGTTTAACCAGAGTATTCTGCTTGTGCAAAAATGGCTTGCACCCGTTGTAGATGGACGTAGAGCTTATCACACCCGATCATCACGTGGTGTCTGGGCACGACGAACTTTGGCAACGGTGCATACTCAGGGAGAACACTTTTATCTTGAAATTCAGTGAGAGATCATCTTATAATGCTACCGTCAATTAAAGCAAAATAAGATGCATAAAAGATAAACATCACATGCAATCAATATAAGTGATATGATATGGCCATCATCATCTTGTGCTTGTGATCTCCATCTCCGAAGCACCGTCATGATCACCATCGTCACCGGCGCGACACCTTGATCTCCATCGTAGCATCGTTGTCGTCTCGCCAATATTATGCTTCCACGACTATCGCTACCGCTTAGTGATAAAGTAAAGCATTACAGGGCGATTGCATTGCATACAATAAAGCGACAACCATATGGCTCCCGCCAGTTGCCGATAACTCAGTTATAAAACATGATCATCTCATACAATAAAATTTAGCATCATGTCTTGACCATATCACATCACAACATGCCCTGCAAAAACAAGTTTGACGTCCTCTACTTTGTTGTTGCACATTTTATGTGGCTTCTATGGGCTTAGCAAGAACCGTTCTTACCTACGCATCAAAACCACAACGATAGTTTGTCAAGTTGGTGTTGTTTTAACTTTTGCAAGGACCGGGCGTAGTCACACTCGGTTCAACTAAAGTTGGAGAAACTGACACCCGCCAGCCACCTATGTGCAAAGCACGTCGGTAGAACCAGTCTCGCGTAAGCGTACGCGTAATGTCGGTCCGGGCCGCTTCATCCAACAATACCGCCGAACCAAAGTATGACATGCTGGTAAGCAGTATGACTTATATCGCCCACAACTCACTTGTGTTCTACTCATGCATATGACATCAACGCATAAAACCTGGCATGGATGCCACTGTTGGGGAACGTAGTAATTTCAAAAAATTTCCTACGCGCACGCAAAATCATGGTGATGCATAACAACGAGAGGGGAAAGTATTGTCCATGTACCCTCGTAGACCGAAAGCGGAAGCGTTAGCACAATGTGGTTGATGTAGTCGTACGTCTTCACGATCCGACCGATCAAGTACCTGTGACGCCCCCGATTCAATCATGCACGCAAATGTGTGCGATCAAGATCAGGGACTCACGGGAAGATATCACAACACAACTCTACAAATAAAATAAGTCATACAAGCATCATATTACAAGCCAGGGGCCTCGAGGGCTCGAATACAAGAGCTCGATCATAGACGAGTCAGCGAAAGCAACAATATCTGAGTACAGACATAAGTTAAACAAGTTTGCCTTAAGAAGGCTAGCACAAACTGGGATACAGATCGAAAGAGGCGCAGGCCTCCTGCCTGGGATCCTCCTAAACTACTCCTGGTCGTTCTCAGCGGGCTCCACGTAGTAGTAGGCACCTCCAGTGTAGTAGAAGTCGTCATCGACGATGGCGTCCGGATCCTGGGCTCCAACATCTGGTTGCGACAACCAGGTAGAAGGGAAAGGGGGAAAACGGAGAGAAAAGTGCTACGTCTTGAGCTTGCATTGGTTTTCCCCGAAGAGGAAGGGATGATGCAGCAGAGTAGCGTAAGTATTTCCCTCAGTTTTTTGAGAACCAAGGTATCAATCCAGTAGGAGGCCACGCTCAAGTCCCTCGTACCTGCACAAAACGATAGCTACTCGCAACCAACGCGATTAGGGGTTGTCAATCCCTTCACGGTCACTTACGAGAGTGAGATCTGATAGATATAATATTTTTGGTATTTTTGGTATTTTGTAAAAATATGCAAAGTAAAAAGTAAAAGCAAAGTAAAAAGCAAAGCAAGATTAAAGTGATGGAGATTGATATGATGAGAATAGACCCGGGGGCCATAGGTTTCACTAGTGGCTTCTCTCAAGAGCATAAGTATTCTACGGTGGGTGAACAAATTACTGTTGAGCAATTTACAGAATTGAGCATAGTTATGAGAATATCTAGGCATGATCATGTATATAGGCATCACGTCCGTGACAAGTAGATCGAAACAATTCTGCATCTACTACTATTACTCCACTCATCGACCGCTATCCAGCATGCATCTAGAGTATTAAGTTAAAATAGAGTAACGCCTTAAGCAAGATGACATGATGTAGAGAGATAAATTCATGCAATATGAAATAAACCCCATCTTGTTATCCTCGATGGCAACGATACAATACGTGCCTTGCTGCCCCTTCTGTCACTGGGTAAGGACACCGCAAGATCGAACCCAAAGCTAAGCACTTCTCCCATGGCAAGAACTACCAATCTAGTTGGCCAAACCAAACGAATAATTCGAAGAGACTTGCAAAGATAACCAATCATACATAAAAGAATTCAGAGAAGATTCAAATATTATTCATAGATAGACTTGATCATAAACCCACAATTCATCGGTCTCAACAAACACACCGCAAAAAGAAGATTACATCGAATAGATCTCCACAAGAGAGGGGGAGAACTTTGTATTAAGATCCAAAAAGAGAGAAGAAGCCATCTAGCTACTAACTATGGACCCGAAGGTCTGAGGTAAACTACTCACACTTCATCGGAGGGGCTAGGATGATGTAGAAGCCCTCCGTGATGACGGCCCTCTTCCGGCGAAGCTCCGGAACAAGCCCCAAGATGGGATCTCATGGATACAGAAAGTTGCGGCGGTGGAATTAGGTTTTTGGCTCCTGTTCTGATCGTTTGGGGGTACGTAGGTATATATAGGAGGAAGGAGTATGTCGGTGGAGCACCGAGGGGCCCACGAGGCACGGGGGTGCGCCCTAGGGGGCGCCCCCCACCCTCGTGACCGCCTCTTTTGTTCCTTGGAGCAGGCTCCAAGTCTCCTGGATCACGTTCGGTGAGAAAATCACGTTCCCGAAGGTTTTATTCCGTTTGGACTCTGTTTGATATTCCGTTTCTTTGAAACACTGAAATAGGTAAAAAACAGCAATTCTGGGATGGGCCTCCGGTTAATAGCTTAGTCCCAAAAATAATATAAAAGTGGAAAATAAAGCCCAATATAGTCCAAAACAGTAGATAATATAGCATGGAGCAATCAAAAATTATAGATACGTTGGAGACGTATCAGGCATCCCCAAGCTTAATTCCTGCTCGTCCTCGAGTAGGTAAATGATAAAAGGAGAATTTTTGATGCGGAGTGCTACTTGGCATAATTTCAATGCAAATCTTCTTAATTGTGGTATGAATATTCAGATTAGAAATATTCAATACAAAAGTTTATATTGACATAAAAATAATAATACTTCAAGCATACTAACAAAGCAATTATGTCTTCTCAAAATAACATGGCCAAAGAAAGTTATCCCTATAAAATCATATAGTCTGGCTATGCTCCATCTTCACCACACAAAGTATTTAAATCATGCACAACCCCGATGACAAGCCAAGCAATTGTTTCATACTCTAACTTTTTCAAAACTTTTTCAATCTTCACGCAATACATGAGCGTGAGCCATGGATATAGCACTATAGGTGGAATAGAATGGTGGTTTTGGAGAAGACAAAAAGGAGGGGAAGATAGTCTCACATCAACTAGGAGTATCAACGGGCTATGGAGATGCCCATCAATAGATATCAATGTGAGTGAGTAGGGATTGCCATGCAATGGATGCACTAGAGCTATAAATGTATGAAAGCTCAATGAAAGAAACTAGTGGGTGTGCATCCAACTTGCTTGCTCACGAAGACCTAGGGCAATTTGAGGAAGCCCATCATTGGAATATACAAGCCAAGTTCTATAATGTAAAATTCCCACTAGTATATGAAAGTGACAACATATGAGACTATCTATATGAAGAACATGGTGCTACTTTGAAGCACAATATATGAGACTCGCTATATCATGGTGCTACTTTGAAGCACAAGTGTGGAAAAAAAGATAGTAGCATTTCCCCTTTTTATTTTTTTTTGTCCTTCTTTTTTTTTGGCCTTTCTCTCTTTTTTTGGGGACAATGCTCTATTGAATGATGATCATCACACTTTTATTTATTTACAACTCAATGATTACAACTCGATTCTAAAACAAAGTATGACTCTATATGGATGCCTCCGGCGGTGTACCGGGATATGCAATGAATCAAGAGTGACAAGTATGAAGAAATTATGAATGGTGGCTTTGCCACAAATACTATGTCAACTACATGATCATGCTAAGCAATATGACAACGATGAACATGTCATGATGAACTAGATGGTGGAAAGTTGCATGGCAATATATCTCGGAATGGCTATGGAAATGCCATAATAGGTAGGTATGGTGGCTGTTTTGAGGAAGGTATATGATAAGTGTATGATACCGGCGAAAAGTGCGCGGTATTAGAGAGGCTAGCAAAGGTGGAAGGGTGAGAGTGCGTATAATCCATGGACTCAACATTAGTCATAAAGAACTCATATACTTATTGCAAAAATCTAGAAGTTACCAAAGCAAAGTATTACATGCATGCTCCTAGGGGGATAGATTGGTAGGAAAAGACCATCGCTCGTCCCCGACCGTCACTCATAAGGAATACAATCAATAAATAAATCATGCTCCGACTTCGTCACATAACGGTTCACCATACGTGCATGCTACGGGAATCACAAACTTTAACACAAGTATTCTTTAAATTCACAACTACTCAACTAGCATGACTTTAATATTATCACCTCCATATCTCAAAATAATTATCATGCTTCAATCTTTTCTTAGTATTCAACACACTCAAAAGAAAGTTTCACAAATCTTGAATACCATGCATATTATTATTAAGCAAATTACCATGCTATTAAGAGACTCTCAAAATAATTTAAGTGAAGCATGAGAGATCAATAGTTTCTTTAAAACAAATCCACCACCGTGCTCCAAAAGATCTAAGTGAAGCACATAGAGAAAAATTATAACACTCAAAAGATATAAGTAAAGCACATAGAGCAAAATTATCTAGCTCAAAAGATATAAGTGAAGCACATATAGCAAAACTACTTAGCTCAAAAGATCTAAGTGAAGCACATAGAGTATTCTTATCAAATTTTAATTCATGTATGGCTCTCTCAAAAGGTGTGTACAGGAAGGATGATTGTGGCTTACTAAGACACAAAGACACAAATAATACAAGACGCTCCAAGCAAAACACATATCATGTTGGTGAATAAAAATATAGCTCCAAGTAAATTATCGATGGAAGTGGACGAAAGAGGGGATGCCTTCTAGGGCATCCCCAAGCTTTGACTTTTTGGTGTCCTTGGATTATCTTGGGGGTGCCATGGGCATCCCCAAGCTTAGGCTCTTGCCACTCCTTGTTCCATGATCCATCAAAAGAATTCACCCAAAACTTGAGAACTTCACAACACAAAACTCAAAATAGAAAACTCGTGAGCTCCGTTAGCAAAAGAAAACAAAAGACCACTTCAAGCTACTATAATGAACTCATTATTTATTTATATTGGTGTTAAACCTACTGTATTCCAACTTCTCTATGGATTATAAACTATTTTACTAGCCATAGATTCATCAAAATAAGCAAACAACACACAAAAAACAGAATCTGTCAAAAACAGAACAGTCTGTAGTAATCTGTAGCTAGCGCAAGATCTGAACCCTAAAAATTCTAAAATAAATTGATGGACGTGAGGAATTTATCTATTAATCATCTGCAAAAAGAATTAACTAAATATCACTCTTCAATTAAAAATGACAGCAGTTCTCGTGAGCGCTAAAGTTTCTGTTTTTTACAGCAAGTTCAACAAGACTTTCCCCAAGTCTTCCCAATGGTTCTACTTGGCACAAACACTAATTAAACACAAAAAACACAACCAAAACAGAGGCTAAATAATTTATTTATTACTAAGCAGGAGCAAAAGGCAAGGAATAAAAATAAAATTGGGTTGCCTCCCAACAAGCGCTATCGTTTAACGCCCCTAGCTAGGCATAAAAGCGAGGATAGATCTAGGTGTTGCCATAATAGTAAGATAGATTATTAAAATTTATTTCATATTCTCTACGTTCGGCAACAAGCTTTGTTTGATGAAAGAAAGAGTAATCAAAAGGACTAAATTTAACGGGACAAAAGTCCCCAAGATCAACCTTGGGAGGTATAGGTTCCTCCTTTGGTCCTTCGTAATGCACAACCAATTCATCATTATAAGCATTCTTTTGACAGAACTTTCTAAGCCTATATTCAAGAGAATATCCTAGATCATTATTTTGAATAGCCAAATCATCATTAAGTTCAGAAATTCTATCAACTAAAACATTGGTAGGAACCCTTCTTCTAAGATTTTCATTGAAAGCAACATAATCTAGAGATTGAAAACACATTATTTCTTCTTGATCAAAGAGGATAGCTTCTATGGGAGGACGGCAAGCGTCCACCCTATAATGCGCAAAGATTTCTTTGGCTTCTCTTATTATGAATCTAAACTCATGAGCCAAAAATATAGTAGCGGCACGCTTAACAGAAGAATGCTCAATATTAGAAAATTCCAGAAAAATCCTTTGTATGGAAGGATGCATGTGCATGAATTGTCTTTCAAGTTCAACTATAAGCATGGCAATAGCGTCCGCAAGACTACTAGTTCTATGAAGGATAGAACTACCCATAGAAGGTAAAGCACCGGCACAAGTAAAGAAATCTTGAATAACTCATTTTCCAATAATATTACCACTACCAACACGGAATTTTTTGTATGAAAGATGGTAGGTTCTTTAGCAGGAGCATCAGAATTTTCGATGATATTGTTATCGCCCATATTGGTGATAACTTCCCCAATTTCAGACATAACGACAAGCGAGCAAACTAGCACACGAGCAAACAAGAGGCAAATAGAGAGGGAGGATAGAGAGAGAGGGCGAATAAAACGGCAAGGGTGAATTGGGGGGAGAGGAAAACGAGAGGCAAATGGCAAATAATGTAATGCGAGAGATAGGGATTGTGATGTGTACTTGGTATGTTGACTTTTTGCGTAGACTCCCCGGCAACGGCGCCAGAAATCCTTCTTGCTACGTCTTGAGCTTGCGTTGGTTTTCCCCGAAGAGGAAGGGATGATGCAGCATAGTAGCGTAAGTATTTCCCTCAGTTTTTTGAGAACCAAGGTATCAATCCAGTAGGAGGCCATGCTCAAGTCCCTCGTACCTACACAAAATGATAGCTACTCGCAACCAACGCGATTAGGGGTTGTCAATCCCTTCACGGTCACTTACGAGAGTGAGATCTGATAGATATAATATTTTTGGTATTTTTGGTATAAAGATGCAAAGTAAAAAGTAAAAGCAAAGTAAAAAACAAAGCAAGACTAAAGTGATGGAGATTGATATGATGAGAATAGACCCGGGGGCCATAGGTTTCACTAGTGGCTTCTCTCAAGAGCATAAGTATTCTACGGTGGGTGAACAAATTACTGTTGAGCAATTGACAGAATTGAGCATAGTTATGAGAATATCTAGGCATGATCATGTATATAGGCATCACATCCGTGACAAGTAGATCGAAACAATTCTGCATCTACTACTATTACTCCACTCATCGACCGCTATCCATCATGCATCTAGAGTATTAAGTTAAAAACAGAGTAATGCCTTAAGCAAGATGACATGATGTAGAGAGATAAATTCATGCAATATGAAATAAACCCCATCTTGTTATCCTCGATGGCAACGATACAATACGTGCCTTGCTGCCCCTTCTGTCACTAGGTAAGGACACCGCAAGATCGAACACAAAGCTAAGCACTTCACCCATGGCAAGAACTACCAATCTAGTTGGCCAAACCAAACGGATATTTCGAAGAGACTTTCAAAGATAACCAATCGTACATAAAAGAATTCAGAGAAGATTCAAATATTATTCATAGATAGACTTGATCATAAACCCACAATTCATCGGTCTCAACAAACACACCGCAAAAAGAAGATTACATCGAATAGATCTCCACAAGAGAGGGAGAGAACTTTGTATTGAGATCCAAAAAGAGAGAAGAAGCCATCTAGCTACTAAATATGGACCCGAAGGTCTGAGGTAAACTACTCACACTTCATCGGAGGGGCTAGGATGATGTAGAAGCCCTCCATGATGATGGCCCTCTTCCGGCGGAGCTCCGGAACAGGCCCTAAGATGGGATCTCGTGGAAAGAGAAAGTTGCGGCGGAGGAATTAGGTTTTTGGCTCCTGTTCTGATCGTTTGGGGGTACGTAGGTATATATAGGAGGAAGGAGTGCGTCGGTGGAGCACCGAGGGGCCCACGAGGCAGGGGGCGCGCCCCCCCACCCTCATGACCGCCTCTTTTGTTCCTTGGAGTAGGGTCCAAGTCTCCTGGATCACGTTCGGTGAGAAAATCACGGTCCCGAAGGTTTTATTCTGTTTGGACTCCGTTTGATATTTCGTTTCTTCGAAACACTGGAATAGGCAAAAAACCAGCAATTCTGGGCTGGGGCTCCGGTTAATAGGTTAGTCCCAAAAATAATATAAAAGTGGAAAATAAAGCCCAATATAGTCCAAAACAGTAGATAATATAGCATGGAGCAATCAAAAATTATAGATACGTTGGAGACGTATCAGGCATTAGATTACCTGACTTATTGGATTAATCATAATGCTAGCAAGCAAGAATTTCAAGAGCATTAGGTTGTTGAGGATTGTCAGAAGAACGAATGGTATTACGAAGACTTTTGTGAAATACCTGAATCAACTGGGCATGAGCGGATACTCGGTAAGTGCGAGAATTATCCGTAGGGGTATTCAGGTGACAAAGTACAGCAAGGCACTAAGCTCTAAGGATTCTCGGAACAACGGAGAGTATTTCTATGGTATCTTGTAATAACAAGATCAATGGGGTTGAATGTAAGAATGCCAAGTATATGTAGTTATCCATAAGGATTTATCGGTGGTCGGGAATAGCAAAAGTGGTGGGCACAAGGTCTCGAGAGAATAACGGAGAGTATCTTCGAAATCTTCTGGTGAAGGAGACCATCATCTGCAATGAAGGGCCTCTTTGGAAGAAAGTATTTACGAGAACCTAGAGTTGCAGTTAGTAAAATCGTTTAACCCGAATAGGAGAGATGTCCGAGTCCCAGAGTATAGTTCGAGGAATAAAAGATCCTACTACCACCGAATGGCGACATGTGCCCGTAAGACACACATCCATGTTAGTAAAAGTTTTGCAATGTCTAGACTCGACTTCGGCCAAGGAGTTGGAAAGTGGGATTCCTACAGGCAGTCGGCTCTGATACCAACTTGTGACGCCCCTGATTCAATCGTACACTAATCATGCACGCAAATGTGTACGATCAAGATCAGGGACTCACGGGAAGATATCACAACACAACTCTACAAATAAAATAAGTCATACAAGCATCATATTACAAGCCAGGGCCTCGAGGGCTCGAATACAAGAGCTCGATCATAGACGAGTCAGTGAAAGCAACAATATCTGAGTACAGACATAAGTTAAACAAGTTTGCCTTAAGAAGGCTAGCACAAACTGGGATACAGATCAAAAGAGGCGCAGGCCTCCTGCCTGGGACCCTCCTAAACTACTCCTGGTCGTCGTCAGCGGGCTCCACGTAGTAGTAGGCACCTCCAGTGTAGTAGAAGTCGTCGGCGGCGGTGGCGTCTGGATCCTGGGCTCCAACATCTGTTTGCGACAACCAGGTAGAAGGGAAAGGGGGCAAAGGGAGAGAAAAGCAACCGTGAGTACTCATCCAAAGTACTCGCAAGCAAGGAGCTACACTACATATGCATGGGTATATGTGTAAAGGGGCCATATCGGTGGACTGAACTGCAGAATGCCAGAATAAGAGGGGGATAGCTAATCATGTCGAAGACTACGCTTCTGGCAGCCTCCGTCTTGCAGCATGTAGAAGAGAGTAGACTGAAGTCCTCCAAGTAGCATCGCATAGCATAAACCTACTCGGCGGTCCTCTCCTCTTCGCCCTGTTAGAGAGCGACCACCGGGTTGTATCTGGCACTTGGAAGGGTGTGTTTTATTAAGTATCCGGTTCTAGTTGTCATAAGGTCAAGGTACAACTTCGGGTCGTCCTTTTACCGAGGGACACGGCTATTCGAATAGATCAACTTCCCTACAGGGGTGCACCACATTTCCCAACACGCTCGATCCCCTTTGTCCAGACACACTTTCCTGGGTCATGCCCGGCTTCGGAAGATCAACACGTCGCAGCCCTACCTAGGCACAACAGAGAGGTCGGCACGCCGGTCTAAATCCTATGGTGCAGGGGTCTGGGCCCATCGCCCATTGCACACCTGCACGTTGCATACGCGGCCAGAAGCAAAACTAGCCCCCTTAATTCAAGAGCAGGCTTACGATCCAATCCGGCGCGCGCCTCTCAGTCGCTGACGTCACGAAGGCTTCGGCTGATACCACGACGTCGAGTGCCCATAACTGTCCCCGCGTAGATGGTTAGTGCGTATAGGCCAGTGGCCAGACTCGGATCAAATGCCAAGATCTCGTTAAGCGTGTTAAGTATCCGCGAACGCCGACCAGGGCCAGGGCCACCTCTCTCCTAGGTGGTCTCAACCTACCATGTCGCTTCGCCACAAAGTAACAGTCGGGGGCCGTCGAGAACCCAGGCCCACCTCTACCGAGATGGAGCCACCTGCCCCTTCAGCCCCCATCTCCGAACAGTATCATAAGTAATGTAATAGTATAAGTATATATCATATGCCCATGATCACCTCCCGAAGTGATCATGGCCCAGTAGTATAGCATGGCAGACGGACAAGAGTGTAGGGCCACTGATGGAACACTAGCATCCTATACTAAGCATTTAGGATTGCAGGTAAGGTATCAACAGTTGTAACAACAATGACAGGCTATGCATCAGAATAGGATTAACAGAAAGCAGTAACATGCTACACTACTCTAATGCAAGCAGTATAGAGGAGAGTAGGCGATATCTGGTGATCAAGGGGGGGGCTTGCTTGGTTGCTCTGGCAGTCGAACTGGGGGTCGCCGGCAGTCTCGGGGTCTACCGAAAAGAAGTAACAGAGGGGGAACACAATAAATAACAGAGCAATCAATGTAACAAAAAGCAAGATGCGGCATTATGTTGCTAGGGGTGACCTGACGCGGTACTAAGTGATACAGGCAAAAAAGGGGGGAAACATCCGGAAAAGTATTCCCAGTGTTTCGCGTTTTCGAGCAGATGAACAGGAGGGGGAAAGTTGCGTGTTCGCTATGCTAGGGATGCATGGCGGACGAACGGGCTGCGTATCCGAGTTCGTCCCGTCGTTCTGAGAAACTTTCATGTAGAAAGTATTTTCATCTGAGCTACGGTTTATTTTCTATTAATTTTAAAAGATTTAAATCATTTTTAGGATTTATTTTATTATTTAAATTTAACATTATCCAGAATAGTGTTCGCTGACATCATCATGACGTTAGCAGTTGACCTGGTCAACCTGACATGTGGGTCCCGCATGTCATTGGCTAAATAACTAATTAATTGTTTAGTTAGGTTAATTAGCAGGTTAATTTGGTTTAATAGTTAGTTAAAAGAATTGATTAAGTTAATTAATTAATTAATTGATTGATTAATTAATTAATTTTATTATTACTTTTTTACAGGGCGCTGGGCCCCTCATGTCATGGGCCTAGAGGCCAAATGGGCGCGGGCAAACGGTTACGGGCATGTAGGCGCCAGCCCGACTGGGCACTAGCCCAGGCTAGTTGCGGCCGGGCACAGCCAGCGTGGTCGCCGACGAGTGTCATAGTTCCAAGTCTGACAGTATTGTAGGGGGGTAAGTATGGAGAGGCAAGATCTTAGCTATGGAGAAGTTGTAAGAACGCAAGGTTTACGAGTTCAGGCCCTTCTCGGAGGAAGTAATAGCCCTACGTCTCGGAGCCCGGAGGCGGTCGACTGGATTATGAGAGTATGAATTACAGGGGTGCGAACCCTTTACAGTGAGGAGGGGGGTGGCTTATATAGAGTCCGCCAGACCCCTCCGGCCCTCAGTTATGCGGGGTTTTAAGTACATTAAGGTCGGGCGTTACTGGTAACGCCCCTAATAAAGTGCTATGATGACCATAAAAGCTACTTAATGACCGACCGTTAGCGTGCGGAGTGACTTTAGGTCTCCTGGCCGTCGGGTGGTTGGATCTTGGTCGAGTGGTTGCTTCTTGGTCGAGTGTCTTTGAGTCCGTCGAGTGAAACACCGCCAAGTCGATGGAAATGTGATTTCTTCCGGAGGTGTCCTTGGGTAGGTCAGTTTGGACAGGTCCATGGCCCTACCCTAGGTACATAGCTTCATCATTAGCCCCTGAATGGATCGAGGTTTGAGTGGGAAAGGGTTTGAGCACATCTCCGACTCATTTTTCATGTCGTGAGCATACCTTGTTTCGGATCAATGGACCAGAGTGATGACAACAACTTTCTTTCCAGTCGCCTTGATCCATTCTTAGGTTTTGTCGAGTGAGTTCTTATACTTGAAGAGTTCTGAGTGACGGTGCAGAGGAGATCTTCGGTCCAACAAGTTGTTTTGCAGCCCGCGGATTTCGTGGGATCCAAATTTCGGGAAGCGCGTGGGATGGGAGAGGCCATAGTAAACGGATAGGATAGCGCGGAGCCGCCTCGATCCCCGCGCCACCTTTTTCGCCACGTATCGCGCGCGCAATCGCCACGGGATTTGGTAGGGCCGTCCGGGCCTACCAGTCAGCCACTCGGAAGCAGCCTCATATAAGGTGTTGGGCCGGGGCTCCATTCCGCACGCCACCATTCTCTCTCTGTTTTCTCCCGATTTCTCCGCCACCCTTGCTCCCGTCTCGTCGCCGGATCTCCGCTCGAGCTCGAACTGCCACCATGGGGAAGGACAAGACGGCGGCGCTGGAACGCGCGAAGAAGGCAACCGCGAAGGCGAAGGGCAAGCGGACCAACCGGGGCGGATCCTCGTTGAGGTCCGGCCTGCCGGCGGGCTGGATCCAGGGCGACTGGATCCGCTCGGCAATCACGCAGGACGACCTCGATGACCTGGTGGAAGGGGGATTTATCCCCCACAAGTCGGCTCGGCTCCCGGGAGACGAAACTGAGCCGCGGCCCAAAGAGGGTGAGTGCGTCCTCTTAGCAACTCACATAGATCGTGGGTTCTCGCGGCCTCCCCACCCTTTCTTCCGGGGTTTTATGAACTTCTTTGGGGCTCAGCACCACCATTTTACTACGAATACCATAGTCTATCTGGCCGCTTTCATGTCTATGTGCGAAAACTTCTTGGGCTGTCGACCGCACTGGGGGCTCTTCAAACATATCTTCACTTGCCGTTCCCAGTCGGTCAAAAAGACCAAGTCGAGTGACGAGAGGACTCGGGTGATCCAGATGTGCGGTGGTCTGGGGATCCAGATGAGGAGCAAAAGAACCTTCCCAGCGATGATCCTTCCTGACTTGGTCCGGGGCTGGCAGTCGACTTGGTTTTATTGCAAGGATCAGCCGACCCCTGGCCAATCGACTGGGCTTCCTCCTTTCTCCTTGGCTCGAGTGGAGAAGCCTGCTCCCCTGAAGATAGTTCCAGAAGAGAAGGCGCAGGTCAAGGAGCTGGTCGAACGGGTCGTCTAGCTCGTCCGCGACGGAGTGACCGGGATGGATCTGCTGGAGGTCTTTCTCGGTCGACGCATCCAACCCCTTCAGGCGCGCGATCATCCGATGTGGATGTATTCTGGGCTCGAAGATACCACTCGAATCCACCCGGAGGAGGTCAGTGAGGATACCTTGGAGAGCTGGTTGAGAGGAATCACTGGCAACAAAGACAACCCTCGGGGATCCAGGAGGGTGATTCCATTCGACAACTCGCGTCAGCCGGAGCAGGTATGTTTCTGTAAGTAACTTTCCGACTCTCCATGTGATGTCCCATTTGCGGTCGACTGAATGTATTTTGATTGTTATTTTTTCAGGCCCTCATTGAAATGTACTCGATGCCCAATGGAGAGCAAGGGCAAGACTTGGAAGACTCAAGTGACGAAGAAGAAGTTGAGGCGAGCGGCGGCGATAGTGGCGAGTGGACTTCTGATGGTGAAGAGGATGGAGAAAGCGAAGACTCAAGTGACGAAGAAGAAGTTGAGTCGCCTCCTCGCAGGGAGAGGTGATCCAAACTTGCCCAAGAACGACCGAGCATCCGTGAAAAGGCGACTGCTCAAGCTGGTCAATCTTCGAAGCGTCCTCGGATCTCTTCACCAACCCCGACCGAGAAAGCGCCCAAGCACCCCAAAGTTGCGGAGCCAAAAATCCGGAAGGCGTTGCTGAAGATTAAGATTGTCATCCCCGTCGCTTCTGCGTAAGTGTCTTCCTCTGTATACACTCGACGCTCAGTGCCGTTTGTTTTTCTTGTTTTAACCGGACGAACTTTGGAACTGCCAGCGCTGCCACTTCTAGGACCTCAGCTTACAGGGATGATGATGAGGTGATGGAGGATGCGGTCACGTCAAAACTGGGTATGACTCCTGCCATACTATCTTTATTTTGGTCGATTCAACGCAACGTGTACCATTGGGTGATGTGATTTTGACGATTGAACTTTGCATAGCTCCCAACGTTATTCACCTCCCTGATGATGATGAAGAGCCTGAGAGGCCTTTGACGAGGAAAAATAGGCAGGCTCCTACAAGCGAGGCACCACAGTCGACGCCAAGGACGGAACCAGTCATTCAGGACACTGGCGACGCCAATCGGGGTTCTGTTACCTTTGCTGTGCCACTGTCGAGTGCCTTGCCCTCTTCGTCGACTGCTTAGGCTCCCGTCGACCCACCTTCAGTTTTTGCGACCCATCATGTCCCGGAGGACGAAGCGAATGCTGCCAAGGAAGCCATACGTCAGGCGAGCATCATGATGGAGAAGATGAGGATGGTGCGGGACGCCAGTCAGGCTGCCTACGACGCCAGCTTGGCCCTCCAAAGCAATGTCCAGGTTAATTGGTCACTGCTTGTTTTGTTAGGATATGTTATCTGAAGACTCTTTTCCGAAAATCTTTGCATCTATGCACCCACTGGGTGCGTCGATTGAAATTTTTGAACCGGTGGGGGCACGCTGAGTGCACCCACTGGGTGTAGTCCCCGAGACTATGGTGGACTGTTGGCAGTCGACTGTAGTCGTTATATTTTTCGAATGTATAAACCAAACTAGTAGTTTGTCTCTTCCACTCGGTCTAGTTGAGTGGGATCAGAACTGGTGGGGGCACGCAAAGTGCACCCACTGGGTGTAGTCCCCGAGACTACGATGGACTACTGGCAGTCGACTGTAGTCTGAGTTCTACTTTCTCTCTTTCTGCCTTTTTTTTACTTCCTGGACACGACTTCGGCGGGCCGGTCGAGTGGGATCAGAACCGGTGGGGGCACGCAAAGTGCACCCACTGGGTGTAGTCCCCGAGACTATGGTGGACTGTGGGCAGTCGACCGTAGTCTTAGTATTTGTTGCCTTTGTTGTTTTTCCCTGTAAAATAACTTCTCCTCTTTGATTGCAGAAATCTTGTGATCTGGGAGCTCGCTTTGCTGATTTGGAGAAACAGTAGATCCAACTGAACCTTGACTTGGAGCTGGCCAAGACAGAGCTACAACAAGCTAAGGATGGTGCCAATGGTAAGACGAGTTTGTCGACTGGTTTGCCTTGGGCTTGAGTACCCTTCTGCTCTTTCTGAATCAAGCACCATTTCTTTGCAGAAAAGCTAAGAGAAGCTCTGGCAAAGAAGGATCAGGATCTGGCTGCTGCCCGAAAGGAAGCTGACGACAGAGTCGCTCTGGCCAAACAGAAGCTGGCTTCGGTCGGCCAGTTGGAAGAAGAGAATACCAGGCTGAAGTCTGCTCTGAATAACTCCAACAAGGAGTGCTCGCGCTGGAAGAAGGCGAATCTCGTCCAGGGCGAGAAAATGGAAAGCATTGCTCGCAGGAGGGATGATCTAGAGAGCTATCTGAGAAGTCTTGCCAAGAAGTTGTTCATCAAGCTTGAAGGTGCACATTCTGTTCCGACTGATTTTTTTTGTGTCGACTCAGTGTACGAAAATTGACTTATCCTTGGATCGTGAATGTAGAGTTTTGCCAGAACTTTGAAGAGGAGACTGGGCGGATCGAACCAGGTTTGGATCCAATTAAATCTCCCGTGAAAGATGAAACTGCCATGAATCTGCTCCGACTGGAATCTCGCATCGACGGTGCCGTGGACTACTTGGCTCGACTGAAGGTCGCCATGTCACGGATCGACCCGGCACTTTGGCCAGAGGCCACACTCCAAAACGATCTTGAGTCTCTGATGACTCAACTTAACGGAATCCCTGACCGAGTGCAGGAGTGGAAGAAGTCTTCTGCTCGGTGTGGCGCTGATGTGGCTCTGTCTTTGGTTCGTGTCCACTGCAAGGAGGTGCGACAAGATAAGCTGGCCGCAATCAATGTTGCCAACACCCAAAAGCACGACTTCCAAACTTTTATGGAGACTTTCATTGCTGCCGCCACTCGGATTGTCGATGGCATCGACTTGGACGAGTTCGTCGAGCCTGCCAGCCCTCCTCCTGCGGAGTGAACAAACTTTTATGCCCCACCTTAAATTTGCCTCGGAATGTCGAGTGGTTTTTGTAACCGTTAAACTCTTTCGAGCTGAATGCCTGAGCACTTTGACCTGTGGTCCGGACCCTTTAGGATTTATCTGAACTCGGTTTATCGTTGAATATCTTTATGAATCCCCCGTCGAGTGGAAATAGTTCTTCTTTCGAGACAACTTTTTTGTACTTGTGGCGCGGCTCCGAAGGGGAAGGTAGCAGTCGACCTGCACCTCGTTACTGCAGAGCAGGATGGAGTGCATGTTGTATTTGTGGCGAAGCTCTCCAAGGAGGAGGTGGCCGTCGATCTGCAGCTTGTTACTGCAGAGCGGGATGTGTTTCATACTTAGGCGAGTACCTGACCGCAGCTAAGTCTTCAAACGAGAAAACTTAGGCAAGTACCGGACTGCAGCTAAGCCCCCGAGTGGGAGGACTGCTCTCCACTCAGTAGGATTTTTCAAACTTAGGCGAGTGCCTGACTGTAGCTAAGTCCTCAAGCGAGAGAACTTAGGCGAGTACTGGACTGCAACTAAGCCTTCGAGTGGGAGGGCTGCTCTCCACTCGGTAGGATTTTTTGTTTTTCAAACTTAGGCGAGTGCCTGACTGCAGCTGAGTCCTCAAGAGAGAGAACTTAGGCGAGTACTGGACTGCAAGTAAGCCCCCGAGTGGGAGGGATGCTCTCCACTCGGTAGGATTTTTTCAAACTTAGGCGAGTACTGGACTGCAGCTAAGC
>NC_041380.1:509871428-509887216 GCF_002162155.2 Triticum dicoccoides
GAGTGGGAGGGCTGCTCTCCACTCGGTAGGATTTTTTCAAACTTAGGCGAGTGTCTGACTGCAGCTAAGTCCTCAAGCGAGAGAACTTAGGCGAGTACTGGACTGCAGCTAAGCCCCTGAGTGGGAGGGCTGCTCTCCACTCGGTAGGATTTTTTCAAACTTAGGCGAGTGCCTGACTGCAGCTAAGTCCTCAAGCGAGAGAACTTAGGCGAGTACTGGACTGCAGCTAAGTCCCCGAGTGGGAGGGCTGCTCTCCACTCGGTAGGATTTTTTTTCAAACTTAGGCGAAACGGATTCGCAGCTAAGACTCCGAGTGGGAGGCTGGCTCGCCACTCGGTAGGAAATCGTTTTTATAAACTTAGGCGAAGCGGATTCGCAGCTAAGCCACCCACTTGGGGATTTCTTACGTAAACAAAAACAATAATAATCACTAGGAAAATTATAATGCTCTTGTCTTTGATAAATAAACTACATGAGTTTTTTCTTATTACATCTTATCTGAATGATAACTCAAGTATAAAAGGGGCGGAGTAGCTCCGCATTCCAGGCTCGTGGCTCATCAATCTGGCGATCGACATTGTATAGGTGGTATGCTCCATTGTGGAGGACTCTGGTGACTATGAAGGGGCCTTCCCAAGTAGGAGCGAGCTTGTGTGGTTTCTGCTGATCCACTCGGAGGACTAAGTCTCCTTCTTGGAAGGCTCGGCTCTTCACGTTTCTGGCATGGAATCGACGTAAGTCTTGCTGATAGATGATCGATCGAATCAAGGCCATTTCTCTTTCTTCTTCTAGGAGGTCGACTGCGTCCTGCCGGGCTTGTTCTGCTTCATCTTCAGAGTAGAGCTCGACTCGGGGAGCGTTGTGAAGCAGGTCACTCGGTAAGACTGCCTCGGCTCCGTAGACCAGAAAGAATGGGGTTCTTCCGGTCGATCGATTCGGGGTTGTTCTTAATCCCCAAAGGACTGATGGAAGCTCGTCGACCCATGCACCTGCTGCGTGCTTGAGATCGCGCATCAATCGGGGTTTCAGTCCTTTGAGAATCAGGCCGTTCGCCCTTTCTTCTTGCCCATTCGACTGGGGGTGAGCGACCGAAGCATAGTCGACTCGAGTGCCCTGAGAGGCGCAAAAGGCCCTGGATTTGTCGGAATCGAAGTTTGACCCGTTGTCGGTGATGATGATGTGTGGAACTCCATATCTGAATACCAACTCTCTAATGAAACTGATAGCGGTGCAAGCATCAAGATTCTTGATAGGCTTGGCTTCAATCCATTTGGTGAACTTGTTGACTGCTACCAGCACATGAGTGAAGCCGCTCCTGCCTGTTCTCAGTGGTCCAACCATGTCCATCCCCCAAACAGCGAAGGGCCAGACGAGTGGAATGGTTTTCAGGGCTGACGCGGGCTTGTGCGGCATATTGGAGTAATACTAACATCCTTCACATTTGTCGACTATCTCTTTTGCCATCACATTGGCTCTTGGCCAGTAGAACCCCGCTCGGTATGCTTTAGCCACAATGGTTCGAGAGGACACATGATGACCACAGGTCCCCGAGTGGATATTGTTAAGGATCATCTGACCTTCTTCTGGTGTAATACACTTCTGGCCGACCCCAGTCGCGCTTTCTCTATATAACTGTCCCTTTATGACTGTAAAGGCCTTGGATCGACGGACGATCTATCGAGCCTCTTCTTCGTCTTCTGGGAGTTCTTTCCTTCGGATGTATGCGATGTACGGTTCTGTCCAGACGGGAGTGATAACCAAGACTTCCATGATCAGGTCGACCACAGCAGGAAGTTCAACTTCAGTCGGATCCATGGCGCTTTTTGGCTGCGGGGCCTCTTCAGTGAAGGGATCCTCCTGGACTGGTGGTGTGTGGATGTGTTCCAAAAACACATTGCTGGGAATGGCTTCTCTTTTGGAACCTATTTTTGCCAGATCATCAGCTGCTTGATTTTTCAGTCGGGGTATGTGATGAAGCTCTAACCCCTCGAATTTCTTCTCCAGCTTTCTCACCGCATTGCAATAACCAGTCATGGCTGGACTTCTGACGTCCCATTCCTTCATCACTTGATTAACCACCAAATATGAGTCGCCATAGACCATGAGGCGACGGACGCCGAGTGAAATGGCCATGCGCAACCCATATAAAAGTGCTTCGTATTTTGCCTCGTTGTTAGAGGAATCAAAGTGGATTTAAAGAACATATCTGAGCTTATCTCCTCTGGGGGAGACCAACACCACTCCGGCGCCGAAACCATTTAGCATCTTGGAACCGTCGAAGAACATGGTCCAATGCTTCGAGTGAACTTGAGTCGGCAATTGTTGTTCAATCCACTCGGCGACGAAATCCGCGATTGCGTGGGACTTGATAGCTTTCTTTGCCTCAAACTTGATATCTAGAGGAAGGAGTTCAATCGCCCATTTTGCCACTCGACCAGTTGCGTCCCTATTATGCAAGATCTCTGCCAACGGAGCATCACTGACGACTGTAATGGAATGATCGGAGAAGTAGTGGGCAACTTTCTTTGTGGTCATATAAATCCCATATACGAGCTTCTGATAATGAGGATATCTTTTCTTCGATGGGGTTAAGACTTCAGAAATATAATACACTGGGCACTGAACTTTGAAGGTTTTCCCTTCTTCTTCCCGCTCGACCGTAAGTACCGTACTGACGACTTGTCCTGTGGCTGCAATGTAAAGCAGCAAAGGCTCCTTGCTGATTGGGGCAGCAAGCACCGGCTGGGTGGAGAGCAGAGCTTTGAGCTCTGCGAATGCTGCGTCAGCTTCAGGAGTCCACTCGAACTTGTCAGACTTCTTCATCAATCGGTAAAGAGGCAATGCCTTTTCACCAAGACGAGATATGAATCGACTTAGGGCGGCCAAGCAACCAGTAAGCTTCTGAACATCGTGCACTCGCACAGGACTTTTCATTCGGAGTATAGTACCGACTTTTTCTGGATTGGCGTCGATTCCCCGTTCGGAAACGAGAAAACCGAGTAACTTTCCGCCAGGAACCCCGAATGTGCATTTTGATGGATTAAGCTTGATATCAAACCTTCTGAGGTTGGCAAAGGTTTTAGCAAGGTCAGTCAGCAGGTCGGAACCCTTCCGTGACTTGACCACAATATCATCCATGTACGCCTCCACATTCCGACTGATTTGGGTGAGCAAACACTTCTGAATCATCCTCATGAATGTGGCTCTGGCATTCTTGAGGCCGAATGGCATGGTAACATAACAGAAGCACCCGAATGGAGTGATGAAAGCTGTTTTGATCTCGTCAGGTCCATACAGACAGATCTGATGGTACTCGGAATAGGCGTCTAAAAAAGACAGTCGCTCACATCCCGCAGTCGAGTCGACTATCTGGTCAATACGGGGGAGAGGAAAATGATCTTTCGGGCAGGCCCGATTGATATGTTTAAAGTCAATGCACATGCGAAGTGACTTGTCCTTCTTGGGGACCATGACAACATTGGTGAGCCACTCGGAGTGGTAGATTTCTCGGATGAACTCCGCCGCTAAGAGCCGAGCCACCTCTTCGCCAATGGCCTTTCTCTTCTGGACGGCGGACCGTCGGAGATGTTCCTTGACAGGTTTTACTTTTGAGTCGACTCTTAGGCGGTGCTCAGCCAGCTCCCTGGGAACACCCGGCATGTCAGAGGGCTTCCATGCGAAAATGTCCTAGTTCTCACGGAGGAACTGGATGAGCGCTTCTTCCTATTTGGAGTCGAGTGTTGTCGAGATATGACTTGGAGCAGCGCTGGGGTCGGTCGGGGGATGTGAGCTGTCTTCGTATCGCCAGTCGACTGAAAAGCGGACTCTGTAGCGGGCTTCTTGGCTCGCAACAAATCACTCGGGTCTGCAGTCTTCTGGTATTCCTGCAACTCCACCACTTCCATCTGAGCATCAGCGATCTTTGAACCTTTCTGAAAACATTCTTCCGCTTTCTTCCGATTGCCCGTAATAGCAATCACACCTTTGGGGCCAGGCATCTTCAATTTGAGGTACACGTAACATGGTCGGGCCATGAAGCGTGCATAAGCCAGCCTCCCCAAAATAGTGTGGTAGGCACTCTAGAAGTCTACAACTTCGAATCTCAACTTTTCTTTGCGGTAATTTTTGGAATCACCGAAAACCACATCAAGAGCAATCTGGCCGAGCGATTTAGCCTTCTTCCCAGGAATGACTCCATGGAAACTCATGTTGCTGGCACTGAGTCTGGACATCGGAATGCCCATCCCTTTCAACGTCTCAGCATACAATATGTTCAAACCACTGCCACCATCCATCAGGACTTTGGTCAGTCGAGTGCCTTCAACAACTGGGTCGACCACCAAAGCTTGCCTCCCAGGGGTGGCGATGTGCATTGGGTGGTCGGACTGGTCGAATGTTATGGCAGTCTGAGACCATTTCAGGTAACTAGGTGTCACCGGAGCGACCATATTCACCTCTCGGTTAATAACTTTCAGTCGACTTTTGCTTTCAACATCGGCAAAAATCATCAGAGTGGAATTGACCTGAGGGTATCCGTCGTCACTGTCTTCTTTGTCCTCGACCTTGTCTGACTCCTTTTCCTTACCTTTGGGCTGCTTGCCCTGGAACTGCTGGATCAAGAGTCGACACTGTCGAGTGGTATGTTCCGGGTAAATGAAATTACCCTCTTCATGTTTCTTTGTGTGGACGAGACATGGTAAGTCCAACACATCATTTCCGTCCTGGTCTTTAACCTTTTTGGGGTTCCAAGGTCCTTTAGGTTTCCCTTTAAACTTTCCTTGGGTTAAAGCCAAGGCTTCCCCGGGAGCCGCTGGCTCGGCTTTCCGCTTCTGTTTCCGATTGGAATTTCCTCCGGTTTCTTGGGCGACTGACTTGAGCTTGCCACTCCTGAGTCGATCCTCATCTTCACCATTAGCGTACTTGGTGGCAATCTCCATCATCCGATTCAGGGACATATCTCCGGTTCGACCGAATTTCAAATTCAGTTCTCTGTACTTGACGCCTTCCTTGAAGGCACAAACTGCTTGGTGGTCAGGCACATTCTCCACCGAGTGATGTAACGTGATCCACCTCTGGATGTAATCCCTCAAAGTTTCATTCGGCTTCTGCACGCAAGACCGCAGTTCCGTCAGCCCTGTCGGTCGCTTGCATGTGCCTTCAAATGTGGTGACGAACACTCGAGAGAGATCTTCCCAAGTGTAAATGCTGCTAGGCGCTAACTGGTTCAGCCATGCTCTGGCCGAGCCCTCCAACATGAGAGCAGGTGCTTCATGGCCACTTCATCATTGCCGCCGCCAATCTGGACGGCCACTCGGTAGTCCTCAAGCCAAGTATCGGGCTTGGACTCGCCAGTGAACTTACTGACTCCAGTCGCCAACCTGAAGTTGGGAGGAATCACAACGGCCCTGATGGCTCTACTAAAGCACTCTGGCCCCGAAACATGTACTCTGCTGCTGGTAGGTGCATCTCTGTCGTGACCTTCTCGGTGAGCCCTGTTCCTGTCGACCAAACCTTGGACGAGAATGGATCTCGCATCAAAGCCTGGCCCTCTGGGGTCGACTGGAATCCTTCGCCCACCACTATGAGGGCGCCTGTCATCCTGCTGGCGAGGCACATAGGACCCGCTCCTTGGGGAGGCGTGGGCACTCGACATCGACCGTCATGATCGACTCGGTGATCATACTGCTCATGGTTCCCATACTGGTCACGCCGGTCTCCACGTCCCTCACGCCTTGGGGGCAATCTCGGCTTGTCAGCCGACTGGACTGTGTCTGCGGTAATGGATCTGCTGTGAATCCTGTTCCGCGACTGAGAAACAGCGGAATTCTGGTCTCCTGCTGCCAGCCTCCGACTGGGAAGGCTGAATCGACTCCGCTATACGGGCCGCAGCTGCTAAATTCTGAATTGGAGTTCGATATACCTGCGGGGGCGGGAAGAGCTGACGTCGACTGGATTCGGGAACCCGTTGTCGCGCACGCTCGTCGAGTGCTCGCTGAAGGTTCTCCAGTTGAGTGCGCTCAGCCAAGTTTGCCAGGTGCGCGTCTTCCAAGGCGCGAGCCTCGGGGGTTTCTCCAACGATAGGAGTGTGCAGTGCATCCACGTTCCGGCGGCGAAGTTCTTCTCTCTGCAGCGACGTGAGAGGCTCGGGAAGATACTCCTCATGGGGACGCGACGGGTCGCCTCCACCCGCGCCTCCGTCGGTGCGGGGAAAACCGGGAGGACTGGGCGGTCCATCGACCATCAGAACCTCCGCTGCCAGATCGCTGTTGTCGCACTCGGATGCGGTCTCTGCGGAGCCAGTCGAACAGGCCGTAGAGGGATTCGTCGGGCTCGATCGCCGCAACTTGCGGGCTGGCCGACTGACGTGCCACCGCGTGTCTCACCCACCGCTGAAGTCTCGACCGACCGGAGCGCTTGTGCCGGCGGGAAACGGGGAGGGAGGACAACACAGGAGCCGACCGGTAGGGGGTCGACGGTTGCCGCAGGAGAACGCCGCGGACGCATGCGCTAAAGTGTGTTGCCCCGCGAACAGGGAGTCCGTCCACGTCGAGCAGAGCCTCCTGGAGCCAACCAGAGTCGTCGACGATGAACGTGAGCGCACCGAGACGGATCTCGCGGCCCTCCACCAAAACTCCACCGAAAACCATGATGATTCGGGTCGGAAAAGGTCGCAACTCCTCCAACAAACGCTAAAACACCTACCCCACAGTGGGCGCCAACTGTCGTGGTTCCAAGTCTGACAGTAGTGTAGGGGGGTAAGTATGGAGAGGCAAGATCTTAGCTATGGAGAAGTTGTAAAAATGCAAGGTTTACGAGTTCAGGCCCTTCTCGGAGGAAGTAATAGCCCTACGTCTCGGAGCCCGGAGGCGGTCGATTGGATTATGAGAGTATGAATTACAGGGGTGCGAACCCTTTACACTGAGGAGGGGGTGGCTTATATAGAGTCCGCCAGACCCCTCCGGCCCTCAGTTATGCGGGGTTTTAAGTACATTAAGGTCGGGCGTTACTGGTAACGCCCCTAATAAAGTGCTATGATGACCATAAAAGCTACTTAATGATCGACCGTTAGCGTGCGGAGTGACTTTAGGTCTCCTCGCTGTCGGGTGGTTGGATCTTGGTCGAGTGGTTGCTTCTTGGTCGAGTGTCTTCGAGTCCGTCGAGTGAAACACCGCCAAGTCGATTGAAATGTGATTTCTTCTGGAGGTGTCCTTGGGTATGTCAGTTTGGACAGGTCCATGGCCCTACCCTAGGTACATAGCTTCATCAGCGAGCGCAGGCCAGGGGCGGGGCCACGAGAGACGGTGCGGGGAGGCAGCGGACGCGGCCTGGCGACGAGGAGCACCGCAGCAGCGTCGGTGATGGCTGCGGCTGCATGGGAGCACCAAGGCGAGGTGCGTGGCGCATAGGCCAGCAGCGGAGGGCTGCGGCAGGTCCAACGGTGGGCGCAGCAAGGACGGCGAGCAGATCGCAGCGCGCCGGGAGCGGCAAGCAGGGACCGGGGCGCGAGGCAGCCATGGGGACGCGAGTGTGGTCGCGGTGGCGGCAATTTCACCAGGACAGAGGGGAAGAGGAGAGGCCGAGGCCTCACCGCAGAGTTGTAGGGCAATGGCAATGGGCTCGGGGAGGACGTGGACGACGAGGTCGGGGTCGAGTCGGCGACGGAGATAAGGACGAAGGGGCGGTGTCGTGGTTCCAGCGAGGGGGCTCCGAGTGGTGGTGACGTGGAGGCCGAGCCCCAGTTCCAGATCTGGGGCGGAGGGGCCGGGGCAGCGTGCAGACGGGCGTCGGGGACGACTCGGGGGCGAGGTGAGGCGGCGATGGGGTGGAGTAGGCGGCGGGGTGGCGCCGAAATGGACGTCGGGGGCACGGGGCGAGGCTCCTGAGCGCTGCCCAGATCGAGCCGGGGAGGGGGCGTGCAAGAGAGAGTGGGGGATCGAGGGGAGTGGGGGTTAGCGGTTTTAGGGTTCCGGTCATGGGGTGATAAGGAGAGGAGAGGTGGGCCGGCCCGGTTGGATGGCCAGCTGGGCTGAGGCCCAGCGTGGGGGGGTCTTTCTTCCTTTTTTGTTGTTTTGTTTTTGTTTAGATCTTTTCTTTTTATTTATTTTCTTTTCTATTTTATTTCTAGTTTCTTTTAATCTTTAGTTTTTACAAAAATCACCACTAGTACCTAAAGTAGTATTTATAAACAAACTGTTGTCACATCAATTCTTAACCCATAATAAAATATTTTTAATATTTTATAAAATCCAATAGGTATTTGTTTAATTGTTTTCACTACTGTTTTAATTAGTTTAGAGCCCTTAAAGTTTTTATCAAGGTTTGGTTTCTCCATCATATTTACACCTGATTTATCTGACCCACCTTGAACATTTTGGTTTCATTGTTTGAAAACTTTTATTATTTGCCTTTAATTGAATTTGAATTTGAATCGGTTTCGAACTAACACGAGATTAGCGATAGTAATCGAAGTGACGTGGCATCATTAGCAAAGAATTACTGTAGCTTAATTATCCGGGCGTCACAATTCTCCTCCGCTACAAGAAATCTTGTCCCGAGATTTAAGAGGGGAGTAAGGGGGAAAGTTCTAGTTACGATATTCTAACGGATCTTCTCGAAGAAGTTAATCCCTTTCGTTGATGTCTTCAATTCTTTATTCCAATGCATCATGATAAACTTGTCATCATTTCTTCGGGAACTCCATCGTACTTACGAAAGGATAAGGGGCAGCTCAGCTACATCAGAATGCTTTTGAGGGAAACAATCTGGGGTTAACCCATGAATGAGTATAAGATTATCTCTCAAGTTGAACATATGAAATACATCGAGAGTAAGGTACGAAGGTACAATAAGAGGTTCCAAGCGGATAGATAGTTGCTCGAAGTCTGAACCAGAGTGAGAAAGGGGTTCAGAGTAACGAGAGTAAGTATTGCGTCTGATACCAGAATAGAGCACTAGGAAGGTGGCCCATGAATTAAATATGAAGCCAAGCATGGAGAATAACCATTAGAAAGAGGGTTGTACATGAGACTCAGGTTTCGATCCTGTGGAACTGTGGGTTATGGGCCCACCATGTGGTTTAAAAGTAGGAAGGGCGGAGACGTCTTGCGTGATCATGCAAGCAAGGCATGTCAGGGGGTAGCCTGTCGATTATGTTGGCAACAACGTCGATACCAAGGGCGAGGGACGAAGAGAACCATTTTCATGCTCGTTGAACGAGGCGGACCAATAGGCAAAGTTCCCATCCATCGTTGGCTACCGGAATGTCGTCAATAGTAGAAACAGGGTCTTACTGACAGAGTTGTACACCGAGGTGTTTACATAAGCAGGAGAATAATACTGCTTAGATTATATAGACTTCAAGAAAGGTTAAACCAACCAAAGGAAAGGAAAATAAGATTATCAGATTAAACAGAACAATGGAAAGGAAAATGTGTTTAAACACATATTTCAAGGGTATATCCTTCCCAAGGACAGGCAGAGCATGATATCCATGACAAGATATAATGTAGAAAACTCTTTAGGTAGGGGAGAGAAATTTCATAACATTACCCATACAGCGGTGTTTGGATAATTTAGCAGGAAACATTTAGCATTAGCTTCAAATGTTCTTGTTGAAAATCGAAGTACCATAGACATGCTTCGAAATAGCATTGACATGGTCATCAGGTGAAGGCCAGACTTTGGAAACAGTAAGGATCCATCAGGAACAACTTGTAGAGTAAGTCTTACAATTTCCTCATGGAAGAATGGATAACCTTGCTAATAAGGAAACTATAACAGCAGGTCATCCGGCCAGGTGTGCTGGACATGCCATCACCTTACCGGGTCATAAAAGACCAGTGTTATAACTCATGGAAAAATGTTCCAACCATCATATCTGACCGAGATTCAGATCTGGTCGGTATTAGGATACCTCGGACTCAGGATGCCTGAGAAGGAAAGGTGCAAAACAAATTGATGAGACGACATTGTAAGATTCTCGGGAAATCTACTATGGAAGCGAGTTCCGAAATAGGAGCTCATCATTAAACCAATGAAGGAATAAGTTGGTAGCTGATGAACTCAGTGACAATTCATCAAGGTTTCCAAAAAGATGTATTTCCACAAGTATGTGAACAAGGATATAACATTTGTCAGAACAAAAGATATAATGATGTATGCTTGAGGAAAACATACACAATTAATCATTGGTTGAAAGGTGCGCCCGAAATATGGGTAGGGTTGCACGACCAATGTCAGAATGGTGATTCAATAATCAATAGTCTTAGAATGAACAGCCGACCATTAACTTCAAAGCAATAGGGTTGCTAGAAGGGAAGAATCCAAACAACACCGTTCACTTGTTGGAATCAACACGGGGACCAAGAAAGAATGGTGATGGTGAGAAGTATCACTATACCCAGAATTTTTTTAAGAGGTGATGAAATTCTCACGACATTCTTGACATAAAAGATGGTAATACTCCAAGGTAATGAAGAACAAATGCTGGATAGTAAGGATCTCAAGGTATAACACAAAACACGAATAAGTTTGTGTTGAACGGAAGGCAATAAAGTGGTCGGTGATAACACAAACCATTGAGGGGCGAGGATGGTATTTCTCATCAAGAATTCGATATATATCTTGGAAGAGCTCAGGATGTTGATGATGACCACGACACATTTGTCGAGAGATTTCGTGAAGATGTAATCGGTCGGCGATAACATCAAGTCAAATGATGATGCAGCGAAAGGTTATGGGAACCAAGGGTACGCCACAAACTCGAAATCAAGTTTGTGGTTCAAGGCGAAATGATATGATGAGGAAAGTCGATGTAAGCTTAGCTCATCGTCGAAAATTGTGCTTCGGAAAGAAGGACCAGATAGCACAATTAAAAAGTTGCACGATAATGATATAGCCGATCAGACTAGGAATAACTTGAAGGGTTATTAAATCATAAGCAACGAAAATTACTTAGAGTTATTGAATCATAGTGCGGAATCGATTCACTTAACGGTGTTCTCGAGTGTTTAATAACTCAGGGCCCGTGAAAAATTGGAACCAGTGAGAATGTAGCACTTGATGGAGAACTCATAAGAAGTTATGCAGTTCCATGATAATCTCGAGATACCAGGGGGGTAATACTCAAAGGTAGAACAAAATAGAGGTTGGGAAGGCGTACTGATCTGCAAAAGGCAAGTACTTTAACTTGCCCGAGAAATAGAATCAAAGGGGAACAATTATGGTTGGAACCACGGTTGCAAAGGATCAATTTACAGATACCAAATGATATTTATCAAGGAAATAGTTATTATTACAAGAAGCTTCCATGATAGGATCTACATCGTGTCCATGGGCATGAACACAAAGTTCAAGGTCGACTCCCACTTCTCCAATGCATAACCTTTCATTTACTTCTCGCATTCGATGAAGTTGTAGTGTTGAAATTTTATCTGGCAAAATACCAGAAGAGTATGACTCGTGAAAACTTTAGAGTTCACACATATTAAGGAAGGCATAGGTTCAACCCGTCAGGGTATCGTGGAAACATATACCACAAGCTTCAATAGTAAATACCACAAGCTCGAAAGCAGAGCATGGTTGGTCAATCAGAGGATAGGATTTACCAATGGAGAAAGAACTTCCAAAGGGATTGAATATGAAGGGCGCTATCAGATAAAATCCAACAAAGGATCCGGTGGTCCTCAAAGGATCTGATGTGAGCATCGGTACTCAACCAGAGGAAGAAACAATGCAAGGAGATCAGACTATAGAAACAACTGACTAATTCAAAGCTCAAATGCAAAAGAATTATGGTTTCCAACCAAGGGATCAGAAGCAAACACTCTGATTTAAGGATGGATAAGTTGCGTATGCTTAGGGGTACAATCGATGGCAATCCGATTGGTCGAGAACCAGCTCATGTTAAAATGATGTCTGAGCCAGAAGGATAAATCCTGAGGATTGCAAGCATCCGCAACATATCGACTCAATAGCCTCTAAATGATAATGACAAGGGATGCCAATAAGATTACCAGACTTATTGGATTAATCATAATGCTAGCAAGCAAGAATTTCAAGAGCATTAGGTTGTTGAGGATTTTCAGAAGAACGAACGGTATTACGAAGACTTTTGTGAAATACCTGAATCAACTGGGCATGAGCGGATACTCGGTAAGTGCGAGAATTATCCCTAGGGGTATTCAGGTGACAAAGTACAACAAGGCACTAAGCTCGAAGGATTCTCGGAACAACAGAGAGTATTTCTGGGGTATCTTGTAATAACAAGATCAATGGGGTTGAATGTAAGAATGCCAAGTATATGTAGTTATCCATAAGGATATATCAATGGTCGGGAATAGCAAAAGTGGTGGGCACAAGGTCTCGAGAGAATAACGGAGGGTATCTTCGGAATCTTCTGGTGAAGCAGACCATCATCTGGAATGAAGGGGCTCTTCGGAAGAAAGTATTTACGAGAACCTAGAGTTGCAGTTAGTAAAATCGTTTAACCTGAATAGGAGAGATGTCAGAGTCCCAGAGTATAGGTCGAGGAATAAAAGATCCTACTACCACCGAATGGCGACGTGTGCCCGTAAGACACACAACCATGTTAGTAAAAGTTTTGCAATGTCTAGACTCGACTTCGGCCAAGGAGTTGGAAAGTGGGATTCCTACAGGCAGTCGACTCTAATACCAACTTGTGATGCCCCTGATTCAATCGTACACTAATCATGCATGCAAATGTGTACGATCAAGATCAGGGACTCACGGGAAGATATCACAACACAACTCTACAAATAAAATAAGTCATACAAGCATCATATTACAAGCCAGGGGCCTCGAGGGCTCGAATACAAGAGCTCGATCATAGACGAGTCAGCGAAAGCAACAATATCTGAGTACAGACATAAGTTAAGCAAGTTTGCCTTAAGAAGGCTAGCACAAACTGGGTTACAGATCGAAAGAGGCGCAGGCCTCCTGCCTGGGATCCTCCTAAACTACTCCTGGTCATCGTCAGCGGGCTCCACGTAGTAGTAGGCACCTCCAGTGTAGTAGAAGTCATCATCGATGGTGGCATATGGATCCTGGGCTCCAACATCTGGTTGCAACAACCAGGTAGAAGGGAAAAGGGGGAAAATGGAGAGAAAAGCAACCGTGAGTACTCATCCAAAGTACTCGCAAGCAAGAAGCTACACTACATATGCATGTGTATATGTGTAAAGGGGCCATATCGGTGGATTGAACTGCAGAATGCCAGAATAAGAGGGGGATAGCTAATCCTGTCGAAGACTATGCTTCTGGCAGCCTCCGTCTTGCAGCATGTAGAAGAGAGTAGACTGAAGTCCTCCAAGTAGCATCACATAGCATAAACCTACCAGGCGGTCCTCTCCTCGTCGCCCTGTTAGAGAGCGACCACCGGGTTGTATCTGGCACTTGAAAGGGTGTGTTTTATTAAGTATCCGGTTCTAGTTGTCATAAGGTCAAGGTACAACTCCGGGTCGTCCTTTTACCGAGGGACACGGCTATTCGAATAGATCAACTTCCCTGCAGGGGTGCACCACATTTCCCAACACACTCGATCCCCTTTGTCCGAACACACTTTCCTGGGTCATGCCCGGCTTCGAAAGATCAACACGTCGCAGCCCTACCTAGGCACAACAAAGAGGTCAGCACGCTGGTCTAAATCCTATGGCGCAGGGGTCTGGGTCCATCACCCATTGCACACCTGCACGTTGCGTACGCGGACAGAAGCACAACTAGCCCCCTTAATACAAGAGCAGGCTTACGGTCCAATCCGGCACGCGCCGCTCAGTCGCTGATGTCACGAAGGCTTCGGCTGATACCACGACGTCGAGTGCCCATAACTGTCCCCGCGTAGATGATTAGTGCATATAGGCCAGTGGCCAGACTCAGATCAAATATCAAGATCTCGTTAAGCGTGTTAAGTATCCGTGAACTCCGACCAAGGCCAGGGCCACCTCTCTCCTAGGTGGTCTCAACCTACCTTGTCGCTCCGCCACAAAGTAACAGTCGGGGGCCATTAGGAACCCAGGCCCACCTCTACCGAGATGGAGCCACCTGCCCCTTCAGCCCCCATCTCCGAACAGTATCATAAGTAATGTAACTGTATAAGTATATATCATATGCCCGTGATCACCTCCCGAAGTGATCACGGCCCAGTAGTATAGCATGGCAGACAGATGAGTGTAGGGCCACTGATGGAACACTAGCATCTTATACTAAGCATTTAGGATTGCAGGTAAGGTATCAACAGTTGTAACAACAATGACAGGATATGCATCAGAATAGGATTAACGGAAAGCAATAACATGATACACTACTCTAATGCAAGCAGTATAGAGGAGAGTAGGCGATATCTGGTGATCAAGGGGGGGGGGCTTGCCTGGTTGCTCTGGCAAGAGAGAGCGGTCATCAACACCGCAGTCGAACTGGGGGTCGCCGGCAGTCTCGGGGTCTACCGGAAAAAAGTAACGGAGGGGGAACACAATAAATAACAAAGCAATCAATGTAATAAAAAGCAAGATGCGGCATTACGTTGCTAGGGGTGACCTGACGCGGTACTAAGTGATACAGGCAAAAAAGGGGGGAAACATCCGGAAAAGTATTCCCAGTGTTTCTCGTTTTCGAGCAAATGAACTGGAGGGAAAAAGTTGCGTGTTCGCTATGCTAGGGATGCGTGGCGGACGAACGGGCTGCGTATCTGAGTTCGTCGCGTCGTTCTGAGCAACTTTCATGTAGAAAGTATTTTCACCTAAGCTACGGTTTATTTTCTATTAAATTTAAAAGATTTAAATCATTTTTAGGATTTATTTTATTATTTAAATTTAACATTATCCAGAATAGTTTTCGCTGACATCATCATGACGTCAGCATGACGTCGGCAGTTGACCTGGTCAACCTGACATGTGCGTCCCGCATGTCATTGGCTAAATAACTAACTAATTGTTTAGTTAGGTTAATTAGCAGGTTAATTTGGTTTAATAGTTAGTTAACAGAATTAATTACGTTTAATTGATTAATTAATTAATTAATTTTATTATTACTTTTTTTACAGGGCGCTGGGCCCCCCAAGTCATGGGCCCAGAGGCCAAATGGGTGCGGGCGAACGGTTACGGGCATGCGGGCGCTAGCCCGACTGGGCACTGGCCCAGGCCAGTTGCGGCCGGGCACGGCCAGCGTGGTCGCCGGCGAGCGCAGGCCAGGGACGAGGCCACGACAGACGATTCGGGAAGGCGGCGGACGCGGCCTGGCGACGAGGAGCACCGCAGCGGCGTCGGTGATGGCTGCGGCTACAGGGGAGCACCAAGGCGAGGTGCGTGGCGCATAGGCCAGCAGCGGAGGGCTGCGGCAGGTCCAGCGTTGGGCGCAGCCAGGCGTGGCCATCGCAGCGAGGACGACGAGCAGATCGCAGCGCGCGGGGAGCGGCAAGCAGGGACCGGGGCGCGAGGCAGCCATGGGGACGCGAGTGTGGTCGCGGTGGCGGCAAGTTCGCCAGGACAGAGGGGAAGAGGAGAGGCCGAGGGCCTCACCGCAGAGTTGTAGGGCAATGGCAATGGGCTCGGGGAGGACGGGGACGACGAGGTCGGGGTCGGGTCGGCGACGGAGATGAGGACGAAGGGGCGGCGTCGTGGTTCCGGCGAGGGGGCTCCGAGCGGCGGCGGCGTTGAGGCCGAGCCCCAGTTCCAGATCTGGGGCGGAGGGGCCGGGGCGGTGCGCAGACGGGCGTCGGGGACGGCTCGGGGGCGAGGTGAGGCGGCGACGGGGTGGAGTAGGCGGCGGGGTGGCGC
>NC_041380.1:509887767-509907136 GCF_002162155.2 Triticum dicoccoides
TTTATTTCTAGTTTCTTTTAATCTTTAGTTTTTACAAAAATCACCACTAGTACCTAAAGTAGTATTTATAAACAAACTATTGCCACATCAATTCTTAACCCATAATAAAATATTTTTAATATTTTATAAAATCCAATAGGTATTTGTTTAATTGTTTTCACTATTGTTTTAATTAGGTTAGAGCCCTTAAACATTTTATCAAGGTTTGGTTTCTCCATCGTATTTACACCTGATTTATCTGACCCACCTTGAACATTTTGGTTTCATTGTTTGAAAACTTTTATTATTTGCCTTTAATTGAATTTGAATTTGAATCGGTTTCAAACTAACATGAGATTAGCGATAGTAATCGAAGTGACGTGGCATCATTAGCAAAGAATTACTGTAGCTTAATTATTCGGGCGTCACAGTACCGAACGTACGGCACCTCTAAGTTCAACACACGTTCAGCCCGATGATGTCCCTCGAACTCCGATCTAGCCGAGTGTTGAGGGAGAGTTTCGTCAGCACGACGGCGTGGTGAAGATGTTGATGTTCTACCGACGCAGGGCTTCGCCTAAGCACCGCTACAGTATTATCGATGTGGACTATGATGGAGGGGGGCACCGCACACGGCTAAGAGATCAATGATCAATTGTTGTGTCTATGGGGTGCCCCCTGCCCCCGTATATAAAGGAGCAAGGGGGGTGCGGCCGGCCATAGGAGGAGGCGCGCAGGAGGAGTCCTACTCCCATCGGGAGTAGGACTCCCCTCCTTTTTCCTAGTTGGATTAGGACTTGGGGGGAAGGAGTGGAGGAGAAGGAAGGAAGGGGGGGGGGGCGCCGCCCCCCTCTCCTTGTCCTATTCAGACTAGGGGGGAGGGGCGCGCGGCCAGCCCTTGCCTCCTCTCCTCTCTTCCACCTATGCCCACTAAGGCCCATTTGATTCCCGGGGGGTTCCGCTAACCTCCCGGTACTCCGGTAAAATCCTTATTTAACCCGGAACACTTCCGATATCCAAAACATAGGCTTCCAATATATCAATTTTCATGTATCGACCATTTCGAGACTCCTTGTCATGTCCGTGATCACATCCGGGACTCCGAACAACCTTCGGTACATCAAAACATATAAACTCATAATATAACTGTCATCGTAACACATGTTGGGTCCACCACAGGGGTAACTCTTCGGGGTAGGAGGCGATTGCGAGGCGATCGCGCGACTACGCTAGGGTTAGGGTTTTCCTGCTGGGGGTGGTGAGTATACGGCGGCGACTCAGGCGTGCAACAGCGCAGCCGAGTTGCAGGTCGGAGGGGCTACTCCCTGCTGGAAGCGGTGGCGATGGCGGAGAAGGCTGGAAGCACGACGGCTGATGCGATGAAATCCCAAACGACCCTGAAAGTGGCGGCGGCGGCTTCAACGCCCCAGCCGCAAAGGACGGGGGATCCGGCTAACCGGAGATCGTCGGCATCTCCGGTGGAGAGCAGAATGCCTGATCCGGCAGCTAGCCTTTCAACACGGTTGGGAGGGATGGTTCTAATGGACAAGGAGGCGGATGGACTCGTCTTTGAAGATCATGAGATCCCGATCCCAAAGGCATCTAGATGGTCCGTAGTTTGTAAGGTCTGCTCTGAAAAACCAATGAAGATGTCTGCGGTGGAGAAGACGATGCCGAGAGCGTGGGGTTTACACAAGGAAGCAAAATTCAGAGATATGGGGTCCAATATTTTCGTTGTTCACCTGCGCAGCGAAGGCGACTGGAGGCATGTGATGCATAATGGGTCGTGGCAATTTGACTTTAGTGTACTCATTGTGAAGGAATATGAAGGTAAAATCCGACCCTCGGAGATGGTGTTTGAGAATATCGATGTCTGGGTTAGGGTTATTGATCTACCTCCAGACAAGAGATGCGATGCCTTTGGGACTGCCCTGGGCAACTGGATTGGAAAGACAGTTAGAGTTGACACTGATGGGGATGGAATGGCTCGTGGACAGCAACTCAGAGTTCGTACTACTATCTCCGTGTATGATCCATTTATCCGTGGTTTCAATCTAAAAAAGTCGAAGGATGACAAAGTTGGGACCTGGTTTGATTTCTTTTATGAGAAAATCCCACATTTTTGCTTTGAGTGCGGAAGGCTAGTTCATGTTGGAGGATTGTGTGACCCCCCTTTGAACTCCTCTGATCAGTGGGGGTGTTGGTTATGTTCATCCTCGGGAAGGAACAGCTCGATGAAAGAGGGTTCTTTTACTGCTGGAGGGGCTAGCACCAACAACAGTTATGCTAGCTCGCATGATAATGATGGGGGCATGCACCGACAGGAACACCCGAGAGCTCGTGATCTGCCTACAAAGAGGAATCTAGGGGCGCAATTTGCTGGCTCGACAGAGCACCGCACTGGCGGGGGCTCTGGTCAAGGCAAGGGCGAGGTCAACAGCCCCATGAGAGGGGCGGGTGTGCACGGAGATCGCCAGGGTAGGTATCTGCGGGATAGCCTGGAACAACAGCGGGAGTCGGACCTGCGTGAGAAGCTGACTAGACAGAGCCAGCAGAGACGTAATGAAAATTTTGGGGCGGATCTGGGTAATCTCAAAGGGAAGGATAACATCAACTTTCGGGATGAAGAACGAGCAGGGGGAAGTTATCAAAAGAATGTCAGAAGGGAGGAGTTTTATAGCGAGTCTGGCTATTATGGAAGACCGGGGACGAGTGTGGACAAGGGAAGAAAGAAGGGATACTACGTCAGAAAACCTAGGGAGGACTATAAGCATCACCAGCAATCTTCGGCGTATCCCAGGCGGGAGTATGTGGGCAGGAAGAGAAGTCCAAAGCAGATTTGGAGGATTAAGGAAGATCATGATAGGCAAGGAGCAGATGATGGGTTCATTCGCGATACGAGGCATAAAACGTCGACAGTGTTTGACCGCATCACAGAACAAAGAGACACAGCAGCGAGCCCTGAGGGTCAGGGCCGCCGGGAGCAATGAATATCCTAGCCTGGAACTGTCAAGGCTTGGGGTTGGACTCGACAGTGGGCGAATTGCGGGACCTGATTAGGTCTTACAACCCAGCGGTGGTGTTCTTGAGTGAAACTAAGAAAAAAGCTAGGGCAATGGAGAGACTTAAATGGAGTTTGGGTTTCAAGAGTGGTGTGGCAGTAGATTGCCGTGGAAGGAGTGGTGGGCTGGCTCTTTGGTGGAGGGAACATGTGCATGTTAGATACGACCATGGTCACAGTATTACATAGACGCCCAAGTTGTCTGTGAGGGCAAGACCTCGAGAATCACTGGATTCTACGGGGAACCCAATCCGGAGTTGAGGAAGAAATCTTGGGACGTTATCCATTATCTTCGAGCGCAAGACGACCAGCCGTGGATTTGTGTCGGTGATTACAATGAGGCTTTGTTCCAAACCGACCAGCTAGGGGGGAATGTGAGGAGTTTTTCACGCATGGAGGATTTCCGGGACTGTTTGGCCGACTGCGGCCTAGCGGATTTGGGTTTCTCAGGATACCCGTACACGTGGGATAATAGAAGAGACGGTGCTGATAACATCCAAGTGAGGTTGGATCGTGCTACATGCAATGATGGCTTTCTGCAGATATATCCGGAGACGAGGGTGGAACATATAATGACTGAGGAATCTGACCATCAAGCGGTCCTTGTTAGAGCGATGGAGACAGCTTCATCGACTCCTAGAGGTGGCGATCGCCCCTTTCGCTATGAAGAAGCATGGACGAGACATGCGGACTATGAGCTGATGGTGAAGGAGGCGTGGGAAGCGGCTGCCACCGGACAGCGGAACCTGGAAGCGATATGGGACAAATTAGGGTCTGTCTCCGGCTGCATGCAACGGTGGGCTAGAGAGGTGTTTGGTTCTATGAGGCGCAAGATAGCAAAGCTCAAAACTCAACTGACTAATGCTAAAACTCGGGCGCTCTCATCCGGGTACCACCAGGAGGTCCGCGATCTAGAGGAGCAGCTTTGTGAAATGTATGAGCGAGAGGAGATTCTATATAGGCAACAGTCACGGGTGGACTGGTTGATGGCTGGTGACCAAAATACAAAATATTTTCAGAATAGGGCGACTCATAGGAAGAGGAAGAACACTATACGGGCTCTTAAGAGAGAGGATGGCACTAGGGTGACAGTCGACGAGGAAATTAGGGCGATGGCAGCGTCCTTCTACGAGCAGCTGTTTACTTCTAAGGGTTCGACGGGTGTAGAGGCACTTCTTCAAAAAATCGAGCAAATTGTGTCGGGGGAGATGAATGCAAAGCTTACGGCGCCTTTCACAAATGATGAAATTCAGGGGGCGCTCTTTCAAATGGGACCGACCAAGTCGCCGGGACCTGACGGTTTGCTAGCATTATTCTACCAACGACACTGGCCGCTGGTACGGGAGGATGTGTGTGCAGCGGTGCGGGATTTTCTTAATGGTGCAGCTAGTCCGGAGGCTTTTAACGACACTGTAATTGTTATGATTCCCAAGGTGAATGCTCCAGAATTACTGTCACAATTTCGGCCTATCGGTCTGTGCAATGTGCTATACAAGATAGCTACAAAGGTCCTGGCAAATAGACTCAAGGTGATCCTCCCAATTCTTATATCGGAGGAGCAAAGCGCTTTCGTCCCGAGGCGGCTCATCACGGACAACGTGTTAGTGGCATATGAGTGTGTGCATGCCATCCGGACAAGGAAGCGGAAGAAGTGTCTATGTGTGGTTAAGTTAGACATGATGAAAGCATATGATAGGGTGGAGTAGAATTTTCTGGAGAGGATGATGGCTCAGTTTGGCTTTGATCCACAATGGATAACAATGGTAATGCGGTGTGTTACCTCGGCTCGCTTTTCTGTTAAGGTTAATGGGGGCTTCTCTAGGATGTTCCTCCCATCCCGAGGGCTCAGGCAAGGTGATCCCCTATCACCGTATTTATTCCTCTTTTGTGTTGAGGGTTTTTCGGCGTTGTTAAGAAAAGCTCAACAGGATAACAGCCTCAAGGGTGTCACTTTTGGCGGCACTGGCCCCCATATTACACACCTACTGTTCGCAGATGACAACGTCGTTTTTTTGGAGGGGTCCAATGAGAACATGGCTACTCTTAAGGAGATCTTGATGCGGTATGAGGAGGCCTCGGGCCAAAGAGTGAACTTGCAAAAATCATCTATCTTCTTTGGAAGAGGATGCAACGACAATGTCAAAGCTGAGCTGAAGCAGGTGGTGGGTATTGATTCAGAAGCTCTGAGTGAGCGGTATCTTGGACTACCTACACTGGTGGGTAAGTCCAAAGACGGCACTTTCAAATATGTTGTAGAAAGCTCAAAAGGCAAGGTGACAGGTTGGAAAGGGCTAGGAATGTCCAAGGCGGCGAGAGAGGTACTTGTCAAATCAGGATTACAAGCGACACCGACTTTTACCATGAGTTGTTTTCATCTCACAAAGAAGATATGCCGGAACCTGACTTCGATCTCTTCTAAATTCTGGTGGGGTGCGATGAATGGTAAAAGAAAGGTGCATTGGATATCCTGGGAGAAGATGTGTGCATCTAAGAGAGAAGGAGGTATGGGGTTTAGGAACCCAGAGGGTTTTAACCAAGCGCTCTTGGCCAAGCAAGCTTGGAGGGTTCTTTCCACTCCTTCCTCCCTTTGTGCCCGAGTACTCAAAGCATGCTACTTCAAAGATGGGTCTATACTGAGCGCTACTTGCCCGTCCAACTCTTCCTTCACATACAGAAGCTTGCTGCATGGAAGGGACCTCCTCCGGAAGGGGCTGGTTTGGCGGGTAGGAGATGGCACAAGCATCAATATACATCATGACAACTGGATTCCTCGACAAGGATCCTTGAGGCCACTGTGTCAAATATATGTTCATGGGATAACAAAGGTTGCAGATCGTCTGGACAGTGCTGGGACTAGCTGGGACCGGAACAAGCTTGCCACCATGTTTAGTGAGTCAGACGCATGCGATATAGCACAGATTGCTATTGGTGGCCCAGGTTCCAACGATTACCCCGCATGGAATTTCACTAAGAATGGCATCTTCAATGTGAAATCAGCTTACCATCTCTGGATGTCTAGGAGAAGAGCGCGGTCGGGCCAGCAGGAGTCCTCCAGCTCGGTCCAGAAACACAAGGGGTACATGGCGATGTGGGATACTAGTGCGCCACCCAAAGAGAAGATTCATATGTGGCGTATGATTAAAAATGGACTGGCGGTGGGATCAGAGCTTCATCGGCGACGAATCAAACCGGGTGTTTTTTGTGTTGCATGCGGCAGAGAAGAATCTATTATTCATCGTTTCTGGGCATGTCAGCATTCTTCTCAGTTCCGGCAGTTGTTGCGCTCAGAAAAAGGTATTTCGGTGGCAGCCCCACCGTGTCAGATTGATACCCAGGGCGCTCTAGCTCGATGGCTTCTGAGTTGGTTCTTCGGGGCGGCCGATGACGAGAAAGAAGCGATGATCCAGGCGACATATGGTTTATGGCTCGCTAGAAATGAGGCGCGGGATGGAGTCAGAATTCAGAGTCCACATGCAATAATGGAGGCTATTTGTGCACATATGACAGATTGGTCAAACGCTCATCAGCCAAAGCCTCGGGAGAGAGAGCCGAGGGAGATCCAGAAGTGGGCGGTGCCGGAGGTGGGATGGGTTAAGCTCAACTGTGATGGAGCGGTGTCAAAGGTGGGCGACAAGGCGGGTGGTGGAGCTGTCCTCAGAGACCACAATGGTGCGTTTCGGGCGGGGGTTTGCCATCACTTCCCAAGCATTGTTGATCCTGAAGCAGCAGAAGTTCTCGCGTGTAGGCGTGGTTTACAGGTGGCCGAGGAGCTAGGTGTCCAAAATATCCACGTTGAACTGGACAGTCTTCAAACTGTCCAGATGATCAACCAAACCGGCAGGAACTTCTCGGCAGTTGGACCATGGATCAATGACATAAAACAACTGCTGGAGACGAAGCAAAACGTGAAGGTTACTTGGGTTCGACGATCTGCGAATGTCGCGGCGCATAAGTTGGCTAGAGTAGGGGTAGGAGACGAACTATGTAGGGTCTGGTTGGGGGTGCCCCCAGACTGTATTTTGAGTGTAATCTCGGATGACATTCCGGGTTTTGCGGACTTTTAATTAAATAAAGCGGCAACATTTACCCTAAAAAAACTGTCATCGTAACGTTAAGCGTGCGGACCCTACGGGTTCGAGAACTATGTAGACATGACCGAGACACGTCTCCGGTCAATAACCAATAGCGGAACCTGGATGCTCATATTGGCTCCTACATATTCTACGAAGATCTTTATCGGTCAGACCGCATAACAACATACGTTGTTCCCTTTGTCATCGGTATGTTACTTGCACGAGATTTGATCGTGATATGTCAATACCTAGTTCAATCTCGTTACTAGTAAGTCTCTTTACTTGTTCCGTAATACATCATCCCGCAACTAACTCATTAGTTGCAATGCTTGCAAGGCTTAAGTGATGTGCATTACCGAGAGGGCCCAGAGATACCTCTCCGACAATCGGAGTGACAAATCCTAATCTCGAAATACGCCGACCCAACAAGTACCTTCGGAGACACCTGTAGAGCACTTTTATAATCACCCAGTTATGTTGTGACGTTTGGTAGCACACAAAGTGTTCCTTCGGTAAACGGGAGTTGCATAATCTCATAGTCATAGGAACATGTATAAGTCATGAAGAAAGCAATAGCAACATACTAAATGATCGTGTGCTAAGCTAACGGAATGGGTCATGTCAATCACATCATTCTCCTAATGATGTGATCCCGTTAATCAAATGACAACTCATGTCTATGGTTAGGAAACATAACCATCTTTGATCAACGAGCTAGTCAAGTAGAGGCATACTAGTGACATTCTGTTTGTCTATGTATTCACACATGTATTATGTTTCCGGTTAATACAATTCTAGCATGAATAATAAACATTTATCATGATATAAGGAAATAACTAATAACTTTATTATTTCCTCTAGGGCATATTTCCTTCAGCAACGATGCTAGATCCCGCCTGATGAGGGACTAGTGAAGATAAATGTGGACGCCGGAGTTTTGGTGCAACACAATGCAGGAACCGCAGCAGCCATCTGTCGTGATCGAGATGGTTCCTATCTTGGGTCGTCAATGTTAGTTATCCAGGGCATATCGGATCCAACTAGTTTGGAAGCTTTAGCTTGTCGAGAAGCTCTTTCACTAGCGCAAGACTTGGGTTTACAACATCTCCAAATTGCATCAGATTGTAAACAGGTTGTGAACCATATTCGCCAGGGCGCGGGAGGAAGCTATTGAAGTGTTATTAGAGAGATCCTAGAAACTGCGAGAAATTTTACTTCTTGTAATTTTGTTTTCGAACCTCGAGCTTCAAATACTGAAGCTCATAGGTTAGCTAGGTCAGGTACCTCTCTACCTTACGGGCACCATATTTGATTGGGCACGTCGAGTGACCCAATCGCTTTTCGTGTAAACATCGGTATTGATCAATAAAGACCTAGTTTTCTTGCTAAAAAAAGCTATCCCGAGAGGATAAGTGCGATGCACCGTGGTGGGGTGGGGCCCACACACAACGTGGCAAGCAGACAGGGGACGGAAATCGCGCTTTGATGGGACGTTGCACGCGCGACGGGTCGCCCAGAACGAATCATTTTCCTTTTCAAAATTTCAACAACAAGAAAGTTGAGGCAAAGTTTCAACAAGTTTTCCTAGTATTTTTTTGCATGTGTAAAATGGGTTGGCCCTATTTCCACTCGCAAGAAAAAGGGGTTCGTCCTATTTTGAGAAAAAAAATCTCTGGCGAAACCTCCCCGTACCGGTCCAAATTCACCACCGAATCTCGAGTCAACCGCGACCAGAGCACCTGCGCGCGAGCGGGTGCGCGGCCGCCTGCCCAAGCCTGCCACCTCCACGCCCCGTTCCGACCTGCGAAACTTCCAATTCCTCCTCCTCCTCGGCCCCTCCGCGCCCGCTCGCGCATCGACGGAAGCGCCCGAGCTCCGCAGGCCACAGAGATCTCGATCGACGCGCGGCCCCCAGATCCCGATCCCCCGGATCCCCCGCCGCGGCCGATGCGATCCGCGCCGGCCCCGCGCCGCCGGACTCGATAGCGGACCGGCTGACTCCGCCCCCGCGCCGCGCCGGAATTTCGCCCGCCCGAATTTCGATGGGATCCTTCCGACTCGCCGCGCTCGCGGCGCTCCTCCTGGCCTTCGCCCTGCTCCCGGACCCCGCGGCGGCTAGGGTTTTGCAGGGCAAGAAGCCCGGCTCCGGCGAGGTGAGGATTGCTGATTGCACTTGTTTGAGTCAGCTAGCTCGTATTGTTTTGTTGATGAATGGGTTGGCGTTCTTCGGAGAATATGGGCGAGCTTTGATTTAGTGCTTGTCTTGATCTCTTCTCCAGGAAGCGCCTGTACCTAACGTGGCTACAGGTGGATCTGAGAAGGGCGCCGCCTCGAAAGAACCGGGGCAACCATCGACTCCGGCGGGGAATCCTGAGACTGGTAAACAGCACCAGAAAACACCGCCGGCGGAAACAACGCCAACACCGCCACCGCCAGAAACAACGCAAACACCACCACCGCCGGAAAAGACTCAAACACCAAAGGATTCTCCACCGCCACCATCAGGTGTGCCAGAGAGTAAGGGGCAGAAAGGGAGTGACGCGGAGGTCTCTGCACAGCCGGTGCCAGCGAAGAATGGCCGCAACGAGAGCCCCCCTCCCGGAAGCCCTGAATCAACTGGAGGAGGCTCAGGAAACAAGAAGCCCGCAACTGAATCAAAAGAGGTGGCTGAGGAGTGTAAGGATCCAGTAGACACATGTTCAATTGAAGGATTGTCTGCTTGCCTTCAGGTGTCTAAGACAGGTAACATTACTAGTCATGCTGAAACTTGAAGCTTCAAGTCACCGACTTATTCCTAAATATGTGTCCATGATATATTTGTTTCCGGCTTCAATCTCCATGCCACCTAGTGTGATGAATGATGATGCATAAAGGTTTCTTGTAACTTGGACATTGATGCTTCAGTCATTCTTATGAGCGTTGGCTTGAGTTGTAGCTAGTGCTTAAGATTAACCCTGGACATTGGCCTTCAAGTGCAAAGACAGCGGGAGCCTCTGCAAATCAAATTTTACTGAGAACATAGAAAGTTTTGATACTCATTCCATTTGCTTTTATTTAGAACAGATAACTACTTTGACACCGCAGTCTATGGAATCTATATACAGCGCAAGTAATACTGACGTATCTTTTGGTATTGTACAATTTTTATCTTCTTAATGCATTGTCCATGTTGAATCTTAAGTGGCATGGCCTTCCTTGTTATGATTCGGTAACTATGGTCCATTTGGAAATATAGTGAGATGGTGAAGTACTGACGCGGTATATTTTGCGTGAAGGAGCTTTTTTTTTGCTGCATAAAAGATCAGAGGGCTTTGTTTAATACTCCCTCCATTTCTAAATATAAGTCTTTTTAGAGATTTCAATACAAACTACATATGGATGTATATAGACATATTTTAGAGTGCAGATTCACTCATTTTGCTCCGTATGTAGTCCCTTGTTGGAATATCTAAAAATACTTATATTTAGGAACGGAGGGAGTGCTAAGTAACTATGTACATCAGCTAGCGGCTTAGTGTTTTTAGTGGACAGTCACGTCAGAGCATACTGGTTACCTTTTAGTGAATTCAATATTTATGTACAGCTTAAGAATCTCCAGAGAATAACATCTGGTACTTTGACAAACAATTTGGTTTGTGTGTGGTAGCATTCCTCCTAGCTTCATAGTATGGTCTATCTAGCTTGGCTTTTACTCCCTCGGTCCCAAAATAAGTGACACTTATTTTGGGACGGAGGGAGTACTTTAATGAATCTGAAGAAGCGTTATGTTTGTTTTCTCTCACAGTTATAAATTGGTTTATATCATACTATTGACTATCTATTATGACCTTCAATGCCATGAGTCTTGAGAAAGCTTCATGTTTATTTCTTCTCGCAGCTTCAAGTGGACAATTTTTTATAGTCCAGAATACAGGGCAGAATACCGTAACTGTTGATGTCAAAACAACATCAGATATAAGTATAGCCCATACGTTGCCACCTCTCAGCAAGGGTGAATCTAAAAGGGTATGCAACTTTCATTTGTTTAACAAGCAGTATGTGTTATCTTCTTGGTGCACTGGTGGTTCAGTCAATTTAACTGTTATTCTTTATTTGTATGGCCTTTCTAAACTTATTATCAATCCATATTGCCAGGTTAACATAAGCTCTAGCAGTCCAAATGGTGGAGAGGTTACCCTAAATGTTGGGACTGGGCATTGTGTCTTGCGCATCAGGCAGCCAGTTTATGATTGGCAACAACAATTTCAGCAGCTTACATCTTATGCAACGACTGTGAAGCCAATCTATGGAGCCTATTTTGGTGTTTTCACGCTTGTCTTGGTTGGGGCCGTCTTTGCTTGTTGCAAGTTTGCAGGGACAAAGCGCGATGGTGGGGTCCCATATCAGCAGCTTGAGATGGGATCTCAGGCTCAAGCTCCTGACTCATCAGGTGCAAACAACACTACAAGCACAGGAGATGGCTGGGAAGATGGATGGGATGATGACTGGGATGACGAGGAAGCACCTACAAAACCTTCAGAAAGAGGACCTGCTGGAAGCATCTCGGCAAATGGCCTTTCTCTGAGATCTCCAACCAATAGATCTCCAACCGATAGCAAGGACGGATGGGATGTAGATTGGGATGACTAAGCTACAACATAATGTTGGAAGGACCTGTCCTTTCTTGTGAAACGGGAGAAGATAAGTTCATCTGAATGGCTCGCAGCAAATACAGTATCCAACCTTAACCTGAAACTCGATGGATCCATGCTTGACAAGGTGACCCTTATCCTGGAATATCAAAGGCTTGCTTGTATTAGTACGGTTTGTACAATAGTGTTCCACTAGTAATTTTGTTTACGAGCTGATCCACGAACTAGTGGTACAAATTGCGCTGTTTTGGCTGTAATACCATAGCTCTAGTTACATGACCAAACACACCCTCGCTATTCTTTCGGAGAGTATATCATTCTTTTTTCCCCATAGCAGTTTTCGTGTTGAATACTTCTATCCTGAGTCCTGAATTCTAAACCACAACGTGTTATGTGTTCTACTACTCACTGATTATGTGCTGTGTAGTGTGTACGTTGGGGCAGCTAAGTTGAAACCCACACATGACACATGCTTGATAGACCTTTGTGATGAAAATAGTTTCAAGAGGGAGGTGTGGAGAAGCAGTGGTTAGTGCCGACTGCTGAATCACCATCTCCATAGGGCTTGTTCCCTTCCTCATGCATCTGTGCTTCACTTGTATTCATTTGATGTTACTTTGACTAGCTGTGAATCATCATGTTCGCCTCCTCATGCATCTGTGCTTCACTTGTACTAATTTCATGTTATTTTGACTAGCTGTGAATCAGATCTGTTTTAAGGACCGGGGTTGGCTCTTCTCTTAGTTAGCTGAAGTCTCATGAGTTCTTTGATGATTTTGCGCCTTTTTTTCAATAAAATTAGCCAGTACTTTCTAAATTTAAACCACATCTGACCACTTCCCATCGGCGCTGCACATCATGGCACTGGGTGCGAGCATCTCTATTCTGGAGTCCATCGTCCGTGGCGTCGACCCTGGATTTAGCGGTGCACTGTCTCGCTGAGCTGCAAATCCTCAGCGTAGTCGTGTGTGGTGCTGACGGGGAAGGGCCGGCATGGTTGGAGTTTCAGAACTATGCGCCAGTTGAGGAACTTGACACTGTCATTAAGAAAAGAGAAACGTTTCCAGCCGGGGCACTGGCCGAACCGTTACGCCGGTCTCACGTCCATGCGACCAGAAACAGCGCACCCCTTCCCTTATCTGCTGCAGCACATATCCTTCTTCCTTCTCCATCGCTCAGCTCCCTCACGCCCATCCCCACAACTCCGTTCCCCGTCCTGCACCACCGGCGTCGCCGCAACTCCGGTCCCCTGTCCCGCAACACTGCCTTCGCTGCCGCAACCCTCCTCCTCCTCCTCCACCCCCTCCTCCCCTCCGCCCTCAATCTCCTTCCTCCTTTTCCTTTCTCTATGATGGCCAACGCTCGCCCTGAATCCCGTGATCCCCGTCGACCATCTCTCATCGGAGATGGACACGACGACACGGGGGAGCCCTGCGCTGCTGCGATGCCGGAACCAACATCTATTTTTGCTACAACCTGCAGGCCAAAACGCTGGAACCGGCCAGCTCGGAAGCTGAAAACCGGCGAGACTAGATGCTACGAGCGGCGAGGTGGAGCTCAACGACGAGCTTCAAATGAGAGGCGACCGGTGCTGCAACCAGCGTGGATTTGAGCTGGAACCGGTCGACAAAATAGCTGCATCCAGCGTGGATTTTTGCTACCAGAAACAAGGCGTGTTCCGACCGGCAACAGGCATAATGCTAAAAGCTTCAAGCGGCAAGGAAAAAGGCTTCAACCGACATAATAAAAGCTTCAACCATGAAAATCATAAAACAAAAAAAGCTTCAATTTTTTTTTCAAAACTATGACGTATTTTATAGCAAATTCGGAAACTATAGCAAAGAGTGGAGAAAAATCAAAACTAGCACCCCGTCGGCCACGCGTGGGCTAAAAAGGGTGTTTTCGGCCTCCCTTTGGCCAAAATGGACTTTTCGGTCTTGCCTTGGCCGAAAAGGTGCGTACCTGGGCCGAAACCTTTTTGGTCAGGAGTAGGCCGAAAAGTCCCTTGGGCCCACCTTTTCACGTTAATAGTTGACCGAAGTTGCATGACTCCACTCTTCGGCTTACGTTAGGCCGAAGCGATTTTTTTTATTTTGGTATATAAATACTGTGCAACCATTGTCCATCTTAGACACTGAAAATATATATTTTCGCGCAACCCTTTCCCCTCAATATTTTTCCGTCAACTCTTTCCCGCCATCTGTTTCCCGCCAACCCCTTCCCGCCATATGTTCCTCCCACCTGTTTCCCGCCAACCCCTTCCCGCCAACCCGTTCCCGCCATACCACAATATACCATTAAATAAAATCTTCATATTTAAAAAAATGGGATAAAAGCGCAAGCGATGGAGTCAAAAACCTGACCTCACGCTGGGTATATGTGTTACCAGCCAAATAGGATAGCATCTGGCTAATGTACAACTACCGATCCCTTTCTTTATAAAAAGTCAGCATTTTCGAAAAAAGTGAACAATTTTACTTTAGCAATTTAAATAATTATTTAAAATAAAAATTTCCGAAATACAAACAAACTTTTAAAACATGAAAATTTATTGGACACATGAACAAAAGTATAGAATTCCAAACATTTATTGATTTTTTAAGTGATGAACAATTTATAAATATACACTGAGCATTTTTGTAGTATAAGCTAAAAAATTTCAGAAGACACATTGAATATTTTTGTGATATACGGTTAATGTTTTTCTGAATTGTGAAGACATTTAAAAAAAGTGAAAAGATTTTGAGAAGCATGATTTTTTTAAAATATGAAGAATTTATTTAATGGTATACTGTGGTATGGCGGGAAAGGATTGGCGGGAACATATGGCGAGAAGGGGTTGGTGGGAAACAGGTGGCAGGAACATATGGCAGGAAGGGGTTGGCGGGAAACGGGTGGCGGAAAAGAGTTGGCGGGAAAATATTGAGGGGAAAGGGTTGCGCGAAAATATATTTTTTCAATGTCTAAGATGGGCAATGGTTGCATAGTATTTATATATCAAAATTTTAAAAAAAATTCGCTTCGGCCTAACGTAAGCCGAAGAGTGGAGCCATGCTACTTCGGTCAACCATTAACGTGAAAAGGTGGGCCCAAGGGACTTTTCGGCCTACTCCTGACCAAAAAGGACTTCTCGGCCTACTCCTGACCAAAAAGGTCTTTTCGGCCCAGGTACGCACCTTTTCGGCCAAGGCAAGGCCGAAAACACCCTTTTCGGCCCACGCGTGCCCGACGGGATGCTAGTTTTGATTTTTCTCCACTCTTTGCTATAGTTTTTGAATTTGCTATAAAATGCGTCATAGTTTTGAAAAAAAAATTCAAAAGCTTCAACCCGTGCAAAAAATCTTCGACCTGCGCGGCAAAAGCTTCAACCAGTGTGTAAAAAAGCTTCAACAGGCGAAGGACAAAGCTTCAACCATGGGATAAAGCTTCAATGGGGTGGGAAAACAGTTTCATCCATGGAAAATATTTTACGAGCGATGCCGGAAAAAGCTTCAACCGCTATATGAAAAAGCTTCAACCCGTTGCCATTTTTTGCTACTACTGGCGCCGGATTTGCTACATCCATTGCGGCGGAGCTACGACCTACTACGGCAGTGGCTTTTTTTTGTTGCAACCGTTGTTGAATTTTGGTACTACCGGCGATGGATTTTGCTACGAAAGAAGTCCACATACCCCCCCCTAGGTTTCATGAACCGGCCAATTTACCCCCTGAAGTTTAAAACCGGGTAACTAACCCTCTGAACTTTTCCAAACCATGTTAATCACCCCCTAACCCTGGTTAGAGTGGTTTTGTAGGTGGTTTTGATGACGTGGTGAGGTGCTCCTCCTTCCCGACATGCACCTGGCCTCGACCATACTACTCCGAGCACGAACCAGTGTGGTACCACTCATGGCACAGGACATCAACATGTAGCTCGCCGAGTCCCACACTTCTAACTTTGTGATCTTCTTGGCGCGCGGTGAGCCTTCCCAGCTCCAGGTCGTGCAGCCTGCACGAAGCCAGCAGCGTCTTGCATCGAAAGGCAACCCCTCGACCAGGCTGGCCAACGTCCTTGAACCTGCTCTCCTGCCTAGTGCATGCGCCCAAGGTTTGAGGGATCCTTATGGCTGTCTGCGCCATAGCGCTCCTGCTGCTTCCCACGTGACCAGTGGCTGGTACAGTCATACTCATGCTCTCCGAGGCGGACAGTGGAGGTCATCTACGACGGTGACGAGCAGGACACGAGCGCCGGAAGCACGAGGAGCTGGTGAGCCGCGTGCACTTGAGGAGGTAGGCACGAGGTCCCGATGGCACGTGAACTCAAGCTCCGCCGGAGACAATACACACGTACATACATACTGCTGTTGAATCGATTCTCTCCTGGACAAGCACACACGTACACACATGAAGTATGTGCCACCATGTACAAGCTAGACATGACTATTCTAATCGTGATTAGCTCTAAAATGGTGGACGTCGCCAGCTGCCGGCGGCAGCCCCAGCCACAGGTGGCATGGGCGCGAACTCGGTATGTGGTGCAGGTGCGAGCTATTGTCGACTTGAGGACAAAGCGAACGCGGCCGGCGAGGGCTGCCGAGGCGACTAAGGCGACGACGGTGCAGTTGCGTGTGCTTGCTTTTAGGAGCTGGTGCGCCGCTAGGAGCTGGGGGCCTTGCCAATTTGCCATCCGATTGATGCACCAATTTTTTTACGGAGGAGGACGGAGCTCGAGAAGCCATTCCCCCGGGGTTCAACGAGAGTACGAAGGCGAGGGGTCACGCACAGTGGGCGCAACAGTAGCACATCATGCGACACAAGGTACTTCTTGTACCATGCTGGGCTTGGCTCCCTCGTGGCCGGCTGCTTGTTGGTGCTACCATGAGGTCGACGAGTGGTTTGGGCGCGACGTGCAATGGCAGAAGGATCGGAGGAGGACAGGAACCGTGCCGACCTGGCACCTGCAATCTGCCCAGTCACCAAAACCGCTTGAAAAACCAGTCTAGTAGATGTGAGGGGGTGATTCACCTGGTTTGGGAAAGATCAGGGGGTTATTTACCCGGTTTTAAACTTCGGAGGGTAAATTGTCCGTTTCAAGAAACCTCAGGGGGTTATGTGGACTTTTTTCATTTTGCTACATCCATCATGGCGGAGCTGCGACCGGCGGCGAGATGAATTTTTGCTGCAACTGTTGACGGATTTTTGCTACTACCGGCGTACACTTTTGGTACAACCGGCGACACAGAATGCTACAACCATACGGCCATGTTATGACCAGCGGGGGCGTTTTGCTGGAGCCGGTGACATCAATTTTGCTACAACCGGCGTCGAGAAAGGCTGCAACGTGCTTCTAAAAAAGCTTCAAACGGAGAACGGCTAGCTAACAATGGCGAGCGGCGGCGACGGAGCTGCATGGTGGTGCTGTGATGGGCGCGTGGCGAGTACGACGGCGGGCTGTGACGATGCTAGAACTCTCCCCAGGCGGTCCTGCAACCAGGAGAAGGGAGACATGCCCGGCCCAACGGAACTAGGGACGTCTTTTTCTTTTTGACCGGCCCGGCGGAGCTGCATATGGTGAGCGTCCCCGACGAGCTGTGGTGGCAAGCGTCCCCGGAGACTTGCAACAGCGAGTGGCCTCGGCGAGCTCTGACACGGCAGCCAAGCGCGAGCACGAAGAGTCTGGACGGCGTAGATCCATTTATTCTGTTTGCGCGTGCGTGGAAGGAAGAAGATGACTTGGCAGCGACAATCTCCTCCGTTCACCTTTGCAGATCCAACGCTCGGCAGCAGACCGGCATAAATTTGGACGGGTACGCCGGCACAGAGTACCGGCCTTAAGAAAAATCACAAAAAACCAGAAAGTCTTCGACATGTGCGCAGCTTTTTTTTTTTTTTTTTAGAAAAGGAGGATGACCCCCGGCCTCTGCATCTGGGAGATGCATACGGCCACTTTATTGATTATTCTCGATAACCATACAAAGTATTACAACAATGTGTCTGAATCCACCATCTTGGCAACATGTGCCGCTACTCCTATCCAATATGATGAGGGGGTGCTAGCTGGGCCACTACCCAAACCACTCACCTAAGCCTAACATCAAAAGCCGGAAGCCGAAACTCATTCGGTAACCCCAGCCGAGCCACATACTGGGTCTGGGGCGCAATCCGGTCAGACGCGCTCGTGTGTCGTCGCCGCCATCTTCCACAGGTCCGTCTTCAGATCAAATTGAGGCTTCTACCTTGTCTGGCCAGTCTGCCATCGACGTCCCCATGACGCCAGACAACTTCCTCCTCCTGCACGAGTCCATCTCCGCGCATCAGACGCCGAGTCTCCACAGCACCATGCCGCCGAGATCCGCCATCATCAATGTGAAAGATGAAGCACCGCTCCACCAACGTCGCCGTCCTCTAGACAGCGCCACCACCTTGCAGAGCGGAAAGATACAATGGCGATGGAAAGCAAGAGCTAGGACGAGGAGGGTACCACCGCCGCCACCCCCCGCACCCCAACAGCGCCCACCGACCACCAAGCTCCCTAAACGGCGCCTTCAAGAAGGATACGACGCCGATGGCGCCGCCGCCGCCCAACAAAGTTGGAGCTTTCGCCCGGGAGAACTAGGGGAAGGGGGAGCGGGGGGATCAGACCTGTCAGACGCCTCCAAGGAGGGACACGGCGCCCTCAGGCGTCGCCGTCGACGTAGCCGAGCATGGTCGGCCATGGCTTTCGCCCGGACTGGATTCCCCACCACTAGCACCACCAGCGCCGGCGTCCCATGGAACACGAGCGGGCCGGATGGGGGAGAACACGCCGTACAGGGAGGAGGGGCGCCAGATCTGGCGCCGTCGCCCTCGTCCTCCGAGATTCCGCCGCCCGCGCGGCCAAGAACGCCGGAACCAAACGCCCGCACCACCGCCCGCCGCTAAGCCGGTGGTGCCTCACCAGAGGGGCCGCCGCCCCAGATCCGAATGCCCCTGCGGAAGCAGAGCAGCAACTTGCCCCGCCGCCACCTTCCTTGGCGGCGCCCCGGACTTGCCCGGAGACCGCCTCTGGCGGCGGCGAGGAGAGGTGGGGGTGGAGGAGGGCTGGGCGCGGCTAGGGTTGGCGGCGGCGAGGAGAGGTGGGGGTGGAGGAGGGCTGTGCACAACGTTAGGTTTCCTTGTGAGTTGCCCATGACGCTCAGCTTTGCGCCGAGTGCTCTTTAGGATCTGGCAAACTACGCTGAGCAGGGTACTACTTCCTCCGTCCCAAAATAACTGTCTTCGGTTTAGTATACAGCTTTGGGTTTACTATATTGAGCCTCATATTACAGTTTAGGATAGTACGGTATGCTGACTTTGATGTTTGGCCGGCTATCACTAGCACTCCGCAACCCAGCGAGGATCGGCTCTCCGGTGCTCAATTTTCTACAGCATTGACTGGCACTCAGCCACAGAAGTGCCATGCCATGAGAGGGGATACTGCTTCCTTTTTTTTCTGTTTGAGGAGAGGGGATACAGCTTCCAGTGCGTGCGGAAGTGCAGAGATGGCACTCGGCGTCGGCAGGCTGAAGGAGAGCAGAACTGATTTGCGTACGCATTCTGGCCCACGCGCGTACGCGACATGCTCGATATAGCCTGGTCTAAAAGCTTGCTTTTTTTTTTTTTTGAG
>NC_041380.1:509907310-510035864 GCF_002162155.2 Triticum dicoccoides
AGTCTAAAAGCTTGCTATGTCCTCCCATTTCTTTACCAGGCCGACGGTCCTCTTGTTCTGAATGGGCCACTAGTGAGAAAAGCAACCCATCTAAACCCACGACTGAAAAAAAAAACCTTGGAAACCCCGCGCGCATCCTCGTGTTTCTCCCGCCGCTTGCTCAGGCCCCGGCCGCATCGCGAATGGTCTCGAAGATGCAGTAGGACCGCAGGATCAGTAATTTTGCTCCAGATTCTCGAAAAAAGAGTAATTTTGCTCCATTTTCAGCCCCCTGAAAAAACGACTGCATTTTTCCTAGTCTCAACGACTGTAGCGAGGATTTCTCCAGCTCACCCTGCACGGTACCATTGTGTTTGTGGAAGCCTGACGCTGTGCAGCCGGAGGTATGCGGACTACACATGCCAAGAATTTCAGGCGCCCACTTGCAGATTGCATGTACTCCTTTCAGTTTTATCACTCCAGCAATATATATTACCTTCGTTCTAAATTATTTGTCTTAGATTTATTTAAATATGAATGTATCTAACATTAAAACATGTCTAGCTACATCTGTATCTAAATAATCCATGTACCAATTCACATAGGCTGGAGTTGACCCCTCCTCCCCACCTAATGTTGTTTTATTTACTACTCCCTCCGTCCGGAAATACTTGTCATCAAAATGAATAAAAGATAATGTATCTAGATGTATTTTAGTTCTAAATACATCCCTTTTTGTTCATTTTGGTGACAAGTATTTTCGGACGGAGGAAGTATACATTTGCAGGCATCCCCCTCATGCAATGCAAGCATTCACACGATGCATGGTTAAGTTCAACACTTCGATCACATAGTCGTATGCATGCCGTCGCCTCCCCTCATGGGTTGCACGGAGGGTGTTGATGTGAGCCTTACACATAAGCATCGATATATATGCTCCATTGTCTATCTCTCCATCACAATAGAATAATGGCCATGAATTTATTAGTGCTTCCTTCAGTGTCGTGAGGTAAGCATTATTACGTCAGGGCTGTATCAGGGGGCGCGGTTCGTTCCTAATCTCCAGGGACAAATGATCATATTTAACACCCCTAAAATACAATCATGATCTGGCCACAGATACAGATGTGGATTATATATTCTCTGCAAAGAGGGTTTGACCAAAGCTGATATGAACGGCCTTCGGTTCGCTTGATCCCATCGGAGTTTGAATTTTTGGATGTTCTATGGACACTTCAGAGTTTCATTGCACAAAGATGAGATTTACCTATTTGGTTGCCTCAAATCGGAAGGGGTTTTGGTTAAAATTATAAAAAATTTGTTAGATCCGTTGCATCCAACGAGTTTTCCCTTCTCTTTCTCTCAAATCTTCCCAATCTCCCCTCCCTTTTATCTTTTGGCCGCTACCACCATCATTGTCGAGCTCCAATGAGCCTCTTCTTCTATTGCCTCCAATGTCCTCCTTTTGTCTCCCGCAGCTATCGTCACATGCTGATCCATCACCGCGGTAAATATTTATAGGAGCCTGTCATCATCTACTCTCTCCCGCTCATCGATCCGTCCATCGATGAATGACCACTAGTTGTACTCTCGTCTTGTGGTCCTTGGCATTCATGCATGGTCTTCTCACCAATCATCTCTCTAAGCCAAGGTGTCGCGGGTTCTTCTCTGGTGGCATGTGGGCAACCCACCCCTGAACCCTAACCACTATGGAGCGGGACCCACCTTCGTCACCACCTCTATGACAAGCCAATGACGGTGCCTCCTCCTTGACTTTGCCGCCATTGAAATGGAAGGAAGAGACGAAGAGGAGCATGGTGACAACATAATTTCTAAAGCTCTAGAAGTAAAGGCGAATACATTAACCAAAAATATATTTTCTTCATTCCAAATTACTTGTTGTAGAAATTGATAAAAATGGATGTATCTAGAACTTAAAATACGTCTAGATACCTTCATTTTCGGGACAAGTAATTCTAAACGGAGGGAGTATATGTTACACACTTGCTTTCATGCGTGCGCTCATCGCTAGTGCAAAGAACGCCATAGTAGAAGAAATCCATATCCCTCACAAAATTAAGTTGACCATCTAGCTATAACCATCACACGGAGGAAATTCACCATGCTATTGGTACAAAGCAAAGTCATCGAAATCGATGAATCTACTAACGAAATCGAATGAGCTCTCGACGAATTGATCCCACTCCCAGCAGCTGGATAAAGGATCCCATGCTGGGGAAGCACAGGAAACGTCGGGTGACGAGCTCAGCTCTGCCGCCGCCGGGCTCGCTGGCTGCGAGCCTAACGAAGTTGTCTCAACTTTGGTCACCTTCAGTCGTAGTTCATCTGCTTCTCCTCCCTCCGGCAAGCATACGGCGTGCGACGAGCGTGGGATCTCGCTCCGGCCATCACCGTCATCAGAGTTTTGCCAAGGCGAGCCGCTGGTGCTGCTCTCTGTGGCCGACCCGATCCCGAAGTTGATGACGAACGGCTGCATCTTGACGTCCTTTTCCTCTGCGGCGGCGACGGCTTCGTCGCCGTGGCAGCAGGTGTGGTCGCCGAAGTAGGTGATGACGTAGAGGGAGAGGTCGTCGTCCGACTGCTGGACCTGCCTCGTCGCCGGGCAGCCGATGTCGTGCTTGTAGGAGCACCTGAAATAGAGCCTCGGGTGCTTGCTGTGCGTGATCTCCTTCTGCCCGTACTTCCTCCATATGTGCCCGTCCTCCGCCGTCGATCGCTTCTCGACCCTCGTCGCCGTCGATCCGCTGCTCGCGCGCATCCTGGAAAAACGTAACGAAGCGATCTTGTTAAGTCGTTTGCTCGCCTGAACTGAAATAGTAACGCCGGAGCAAGCAGACACTACTACAGCTTGCTTACCTTCTTTTCGGCCTCGTCTGAGAGGCTGCGCCGTCGGGCTCCGACGACCTGCGCTTCCTGCTGGCGAGCGCGACCGCATGGACGCCGTCGCGACCGTGGAGCGCGGCGAGGGCGCGGTCGCAACAGAGAAGGATCTCCGCGGCGAGCTCCCGGATCCCGCCGTGCTCCTGCGGCGAGCCCCCCTGGAGCAGGGCCTCGAGGACGGCGGCGGACTCCCGGCCCCGCACCACCAGCTCGGACACCACCGAAGCAGCTGGAGTGACGAGTGCCGCCATGTCCTCTAGAATCTAGACTACCGCCTCTCCCTTTACAGCTTAATTTCTTGCTTTCGTCTCTGCGCGCGCCTCTGGATTTGCTGCCTCGATGTAAGGAAGCCTCGATCTAGCTAATTGCTTTGCTCGAGGTGGAAAGGTGGCCATTTATACGCGCGGCTGAGCTCTCGGTTGGATCGATCGAGCTCGAAGTGAGAGCAATTGACCGCACGTGCCACGCGCGATCGCTTCGATCATGCGCCGCGTTGCATGGCGCGTCGCTGAGCTAAACTACTCACCCAGCAGGGGACCAAGACGAGAGTTCACACTCACCCAGCACATCGATACAAATTGCACGGGAATTTAGGTGCTTACCGTGACTAGATTTAGTACATGTTTTACAAGGAAATTAAGAAAGCACGGGTGCAAATCTTGACTGGTCAATTGAGAACTTCACAAAAGACAAGACGAGCTACGTGCATATCCACGCACCCATCAGCATCAGGTGGTACGTTTCTTTCGGAATACCTCATTCTGGCCATTTCATGCAACTGAAGGAGCCATAGTTTAAGCTAATTTTGTTGTCTAAAACTTCTGGTTAGCCAACCATCGTCCGGAACAGAAGTTGACCTAGCCCCCCATTAAGCTGTGACACAGTTGGCAGCTCGGCATTGGCAAGAGCTGGTGCAAATTCTCCTTTACTCAGTCCAAAGTAAACTTGAGTATTACTATTTTATTATTATTAAATTTAACACTTGTGGTTTGTATTTTGGTGTGACGTAACAACTTTATTTTATGGAAAAAAAAATCTAGCTCTAGATCTCCCAAAAATGTGGTTAATATTTTTTTGAATATGGAAAAAGGGGGCTCCACTGACCTCCCTCTGTATCGAAGGATCAACTTTGAGTTTTTCCTGACGATGAACGATGACAACTTGACGGCCTAGCTAGCACGTCAAGACACACCTCAAAGGAGTATCTAATGTGCGCGACGCCGTTGTCTAAAAACGTGTCCGTTACTTCATTTGCGGTGATTTTAAAAGCATCAAATTTGATCTCAATGCAGGCTTGGATGGACCATCAACAACTTGCAGTTGTGAATTCAGCTGGTGCCATAGCTGGCTGGCTAGTGTGTGTGCTGTGTGCACATGACTTATGACTAGATGTTGGTAAGACTACACGGAAAGCACCGTTCGGGCATCATTTTATTTATCTATTATGGAAGCCATTAATTATGTCATGTCATGACACAATGCTCAAAACAACGTTTATGACATCAACATTACCTAAGGATAAACACGTACTTTAGCTAATCATTGTCCATGCCGACTAGTATGTTTTTTCTATTTTCTATTTTTTACGGGGAGTTTATTTATATTGTTGCTCTTTGCAAGATGCTCTTCGTGCTAACGGATCCAAGTTAGCTTGCAAATGAATTGTTCTATTGCATCTTTTTCAAATAAAGTTAATTGCAACCACTTGTGTCTATCAAGTTCTTTGCAAACACTTCTTCGATGCCGCGTGCTCCATATGCATTTGGAGGCTGAGCAGGCGACACACAAACTCAAAGTCGTCCTATCTCAACCTCCATTTTTTATGTTTTCTCAGTCAAACACTTCGATTCCCTTCAAATTTAAACGTTTAGCACATCAAGCAAACATGTACATAGTTCTTTAAAATTTGCATGAACAAACACAAATCACATGTTCCAACCATTTGCCCCGTCCCCTTCTCCTCTTATGTTCTCGTTGTCCCCTCGTCCTCTGGCGTGTGCATTGTCCCCTCCTTCAAGGTTGCTGAAATGTATGATCACCATTCACACCTTCTCCCAAAATTCGTGCGCCACCAGATCCATTTGGCTCAGATCCAACATGATGAGTTGATTCAGCTCGAAAATTTGTTCACTTGTCGTCCGATCCTCCGGAACTTAAGTTGAACTTACGCGCCTCCTTGTCCATATGAATTTCAAGCATATGCGCCTCGATCTGTTCCTGACACCGCCTTCTCTGTTGCATAGCATATCATCTTGCCTTCTTCTCTTGGTTCTTCCATTTCTCTGTCTCTAGGTTCTCTTGCTTCCTCTTTTCAGCTAAGTCATTTCTTGTTCGCATCACTCGTCGATATTTTTCTTCATAACCGCCGCCTGTCCTTCTTCCTTGAGCTTCTCCTTTCCTCTCTTCCTCCCATCGGGCCGACTATTCTAGATGCATGAGTGGGACTTCTAGACACCTTTACGATTCCTCTCTAGGACCATCGTCATCACTATCATCGTCCATATCGGGAGATGAATTGTTGCACTTCCCAGTTTGTAGACTACCGTCTTCATTTCCCGACTTCCACTTCTTATGGCCTTCCAAAAAATTCCAACAATGTTGGAGGCCAAACGATTTCCCTTAAAACTTGGCCATTAGTTTGGACCTTTCTTGGGATATGTTATACTAGAACAAACAAATGCTCAAATTAATGAGAATTCTCAAAATAATGATGCAATCACTAGGAGGAGTGTGCTTCACTTGCTCCAAGCAACCCGACCAACGGTTACAAATCTCTTGAGTCTTACCCTTGGTTCATGAGATATTTGAGGAGAAGATCCATCCTCGATGCGCTTCCAATAATTTGCGCTCGATAAATCTTTCCTGGTGACCGCGTTGAGAGAGATATCTAATGTGCGCGACACAGTTGTCTAAAAACGTGTCCATTACATCATTTGGAGTGATTTTAAAAGCACCAAATTTTATCTCAATATAATGCAACCTTCGATGGACCACCAACAACTTGCAGTTGTGAATTCAGCTGGTGCCATAGCTGGCTAGCTAGTGTGTGCTGTGTGCACATGACTTATGATTAGATGTTGGTAAGACTACAGGGAAAGCACCCGTTCGGACATCATTTTATTTATTTTGTGTGGAAGCCATTAATTATGTCATGTCGTGACACAATGCTCAAAATACCGTTTATGACATCAACTTTATCTCAGGATAAGCACACAGATTAGCTTATCATTGTCCATGCTGACTCGTATGGCTGTTCTAGTTTATTTATATTGTTGCTACTTGCAAGATAGTCTTAATTTCCTGTTAACAGATCCAAGTTAGCTTGCAAATGAATTGTCCTAATGCATTTTTTTCAAATTAAGTTAATTGCAACCACTTTTGTTTATCCATTTATTTGCAAACACTTCTTCTATGGAATTATAATATGACATATTAGACCAACTCTAGCAGAGTTGTCATATCTGCAATCACCATAATGCATATGCCGCACGCTCCATATGCATTTGGAGACTGAGCAAGCGAGCACAAACTCAGAGTTGTCCTATCTCAATCTCCATTTTTTTTTGGTTTTCTCAGTCAAACACTTCGACTCCCTTCAAATTTAAACATTTAGCACATCAAGCAAACATGTACATAGTTCTTTAAAAGTTGCGTGAACAATCACATTAAACCAACAACATGTACAAATCACATGTTCCAAGCGTTTGCATCGCGTCCTTCTCCTCATATGTTCTTGTTGTCCCCTCCTCCTCCGGCTTGTGCATTATCCCCTCCTTGAAGGTTCCTGATGAAGGAAATATGCACTAGAGGCAATAATAAAGTTATTATTTATGTCCTTATATCATGATAAAAGTTTATATTATTCATGCTAGAATTGTATTAACCGGAAACATAATACATGTGAATACATAAACAAACAGATTGTCACTAGTATGCCTGTACTTGACTAGCCCGTTGATCAAAGATGGTTATGTTTCCTGACCATAGACATGAGTTGTCATTTGATTAACGGGGTCACATCATTAGGAGAATGATGTGATTGACATGACCCATTCCGTTAGCTTAGCACCCGATCGTTTAGTATGTTGCTATTGCTTTCTTCATGACTTATACATGTTCCTATGACTATGAGATTATGCAACTCCCGTTTACCGGAGGAACACTTTGTGTGCTACCAAACGTCACAACGTAACTGGGTGATTATAAAGGTGCTCTACAGGTGTCTCCAAAGGTACTTGTTGGGCTGGCGTATTTCGAGATTAGGATTTGTCACTCCGATTGTCGGAGAGGTATCTCTGGGCCCTCTCAGTAATGCACATCACTTAAGCCTTGCAAGCATTGCAACTAATGAGTTAGTTGCGGGATAATGTATTACGGAACGAGTAAAGAGACTTGCCGATAACGAGATTGAACTAGGTATTGAGATACCAACGATCGAATCTCGGGCAAGTAACATACCGATGACAAAGAGAACAACATATGTTGTTGTGCGGTTTGACCGATAAAGATCTTCGTAGAATATGTGGGAGCCAATATGAGCATCCAGGTTCCACTATTGGTTATTGACCGGAGACGTGTCTCGGTCATGTCTACATAGTTCTCGAAACCGTAGGGTCCGCACACTTAACGTTACGATGACAGTTATATTATGAGTTTATATGTTTTGATGTACCGAAGATTGTTCGGAGTCCCGGATGTGATCAAGGACATGACGAGGAGTCTCGAAATGGTCGAGACATGAAGATTGATATATTGGAAGCCTATGTTTGGATGTCGGAAGTGTTCCGGGTGAAATCGGGATTTTACCGGAGTACCGGGAGGTTACCGGAACCCCCCGGGGGCTTAATGGGCCTACATGGGCCTTAGTGGAAATAGTGTTGGGGAACGTAGTAATTTCAAAAAAAAATTCCTATGCACACGCAAGATCATGGTGATGCATAGCAACGAGAGGGGAGAGTGTGATCTACGTACCCTTGTAGACCGACAACGGAAGCGTTATGACAACGCGGTTGATGTTGTCGTACGTCTTCACGGCCCGACCGATCAAGCACCGAAACTACGACACCTCCGAGTTTTAGCACACGTTCAGCTCGATGATGATCCCCGGACTCCGATCCAGCAAAGTGTCGGGGAAGAGTTCCGTCAGCACGACGGCGTGGTGACGATCTTGATGTTCTACCGTTGCAGGGCTTCGCCTAAGCACCGCTACAATATTATCGAGGATTATGGTGGAAGGGGGCACCGCACACGGCTAAGAAAACGATCACGTGGATCAACTTGTGTGTCTAGGGGTGCCCCCTACCCCCGTATATAAAGGAGCAAGGGGAGGAGGCCGGCCGACCCTATAGGCGTGCCAAGGAGGAGTCCTCCTCCTAGTAGGAGTAGGACTCCTACTAGGAGGGGGAAGGAAGTGGGGAGGGAGAAGGAAAGGGGGGCGCTGCTCCCCCTCTCCTAGTCCAATTCGGACCAGGGGGAGGAGGCGCGCGGCCCACCCTGGCTGCCCTTCTCTTTCTCCACCAAGGCCCACATGGCCCATTACTTCTCCCCGGGGGGGGGGGGGGTTCCGGTAACCCTCCGGTACTCCGGTTTTCTCTGAAATCACCCGGAACACTTTCGGTGTCCGAATATAGTCGTCCAATATATCAATCTTTATGTCTCGACCATTTTGATACTTCTCGTTATGTCCGTGATCACATACGGGACTCCGAACTAACTTCGGTACATCAAAACTCATAAACTCATAATATAACTATCATCGAAACCTTAAGCGTGCGGACCCTACGGGTTCGAGAACAATGTAGACATGACTGAGACATGTCTCCGGTCAATAACCAATAGCGGAACCTGGATGCTCATATTGGCTCCCACATATTCTACGAAGATCTTTATCGGTCAGACCGCATAACAACATACATTGTTCCCTTTGTCATCGGTATGTTACTTGCCCGAGATTCGATCATCGGTATCTCAATACCTAGTTCAATCTCGTTACCGGCAAGTCTCTTTAGTCGTTTCGTAATACATCATCTCGCAACTAACTCATTAGTTGCAATGCTTGCAAGGCTTATGTGATGTGCATTACCGAGAGGGCCCAGAGATACCTCTCCGACAATCGGAGTGACAAATCCTAATCTCGAAATACGCCAACCCAACATTTACCTTTGGAGACACCTGTAGAGCTCCTTTATAATCACCCAGTTATGTTGTGACGTTTGGTAGCACACAAAGTGTTCCTCCGGCAAACAGGAGTTGCATAATCTCATAGTCATAGGAACATGTATAAGTCATGAAGAAAGCAATAACAACATACTAAATGATCGGGTGCTAAGCTAATGGAATGGGTCATGTCAATCACATCATTCTCCTAATAATGTGATCCCGTTAATCAAATAACAACACATGTCTATGGTTAGGAAACATAACCATCTTTGATTAACGAGCTAGTCAAGTAGAGGCATACTAGTGATGTTTAGTTTGTCTATGTATTCACACAAGTATTATGTTTCCGGATAATACAATTCTAGCATGAATAATAAACATTTATCATGATATAAGGAAATAAAATAATAACATTATTATTGCCTCTAGGGCATATTTCCTTCAGTCTCCCACTTGCACTAGAGTCAATAATCTAGATTACATAGTAATGATTCTAACACCCATGGAGCTTTGGTGCTGATCATGTTTTGCTCGTGGAAGAGGCTTAGTCAACGGGTCTGCAACATTCAGATCCGTATGTATCTTGCAAATTTCTTTGTCTCCCACCTAGACTAGATCCCGGATGGAATTGAAGCGTCTCTTGATGTGCTTGGTTCTCTTGTGAAATCTGAATTCCTTTGCCAAGGCAATTGCACCAGTATTGTCACAAAATATTTTCATTGGACCCGATGCACTAGGTATGACACCTAGATCAGATATGAACTCCTTCATCCAGACTCCTTCGTTTGCTGCTTCCGAAGCAGCTATGTACTCTACTTCACATGTAGATCCCGCCACAACGCTTTGTTTAGAACTGCATTAACTGACAGCTCCACCGTTTAATGTAAACACGTATCCGGTTTGCGATTTAGAATCGTTCGGATCAGTGTCAAAGCTTGCATCAACGTAACCATTTACGATGAGCTCTTTGTCACCTCCATATATGAGAAACATATCCTTAGTCCTTTTCAGGTATTTCAGGATGTTCTTGACCGCTGTCCAGTGATCCACTCCTAGATTACTTGGGTACCTCCCTGCTAGACTTATAGCAAGACACACATCAGGTCTGGTACACAGCATTGCATACATGATAGAGCCTATGGCTGAAGCATAAGGAACATCTTTCATTTTCTCTCTATCTTCTGCATTAGTAGGGCATTAAGTCTTACTCAATTTCACACCTTGTAACACAAGCAAGAATCCTTTCTTTGCTTGATCCATTTTGAACTTCTTCAAAATTTTGTCAAGGTATGTGCTTTGTGAAAGTCCAATTAAGCATCTTGATCTATCTCTATAGATCTTAATGCCCAATATGCAAGCAGCTTCACCGAGGTCTTTCATTGAAAAACTCTTATTCAAGTATCCCTTTATGCTATTCAGAAATTCTATATCATTTCCGATTAGTAATATGTCATCTACATATAATATCAGAAATGCTACAGAGCTCCCACTCACTTTATTGTAAATACAAGCTTCTCCAAAAGTCTGTACAAAACCAAATGCTTTGATCACACTATCAAAGCGTTTATTCCAACTCCGAGAAGCTTGCACCAGTCCATAAATGGATCGCTGGAGCTTGCATACTTTGTTAGCTCCCTTTGGATCGACAAAACCTTCCGGTTGCATCATATACAACTCTTCTTCCAGAAATCCATTTAGGAATGCAGTTTTGACATCCATCTACCAAATTTCATAATTATAAAATGTGGCAATTGCTAACATGATTCGGACGGACTTAAGCATCGCTACGGGCGAGAAGGTCTCATCGTAGTCAATCCCTTGAACTTGTCGAAAACCTTTTGCGACAAGTCGAGCTTTGTAGACAGTAATATTACCGTCAGCTTTAGTCTTCTTCTTGAAGATCCATTTATTCTCAATTGCTTGCCGATCATTGGGCAAGTCAACCAAAGTCCATACTTTGTTCTCATACATGGATCCCATCTCAGATTTCATGGCTTCAAGCCATTTTGCGGAATCTGGGCTCACCATCGCTTCTTCATAGTTCGTAGGTTCATCATGATCTAGTAACATGACTTCCAGAACAGGATTACTGTACCACTCTGGTGCGGATCTTACTCTGGTTGATCTATGAGGTTCAGTAGTATCTTGTTCTGAAGTTTCATGATCATCATCATTAGCTTCCTCACTAATTGGTGTAGGTGTCACAGAAACTAGTTTCTATGATGTACTACTTTCCAATAAGGGAGCAGGTACAGTTACCTCATCAAGTTCTACTTTCCTCCCACTCACTTCTTTCGGGAGAAACTCCTTCTCTAGAAAGTTTCCAAATTTAGCAACAAAAGTCTTGCCTTCGGATCTGTGATAGAAGGTGTATCCAATAGTTTCCTTTGGATATCCTATGAAGACACATTTCTCCGATTTGGGTTCGAGCTTATCAGGTTGAAGCTTTTTCACATAAGCATCGCAGCCCCAAACTTTCAGAAATGAGAACTTTGGTTTCTTGCCAAACCATAGTTCATAAGGCGTCGTCTTAACGGATTTTGATAGTGCCCTATTTAACGTGAATGCGGCCGTCTCTAGAGCATATCCCCAAAACGATAGCGGTAAATCAGTAAGAGACATCATAGATCGCACCATATCTAGTAAAGTACGATTACGACGTTCGGACACACCATTACGCTGTGGTGTTCCGGGTGGCGTGAGTTGCGAAACTATTCCGCATTGTTTCAAATGTACACAAAACTCGTAACTCAAATATTCTCCTCCACGATCAGATCGTAGGAATTTTATTTTCTTGTTACGATAATTTTCAACTTCACTCTGAAATTCTTTAAACTTTTCAAATGTTTCAGACTTATGTTTCATTAAGTAGATATACCCATATCTGCTTAAGTCATCTATGAAGGTGAGAAAATAACGATATCCGCCACGAGCCTCAACATTCATCGGACCACATACATCTGTATGTATGATTTCCAACAAATCTGTTGCTCTCTCCATAGTACCGGAGAACAGTGTTTTTGTCATCTTACCCATAAGGCACGGTTCGCAAGTACCAAGTGATTCATAATCAAGTGGTTCCAAAAGTCCATCAGTATGGAGTTTCTTCATGCGCTTTACACCGATATGACCCAAACGGCAGTGCCACAAATAAGTTGCATTATCATTATCAACTCTGCATCTTTTGGCTTCAACATTATGAATATGTGTGTCACTACTATCGAGATTTAATAAGAATAGACCACTCTTTAAGGGTGCATGACCATAAAAGATATTACTCATATAAATAGAACAACCATTATTCTCTGATTTAAATGAATAACTGTCTCGCATCAAACAAGATCCAGATATAATGTTCATGCTTAATGCTGGCACCAAATAACAATTGTTTAGGACTAATATTAATCCCAAAGGTAGATGTAGAGGTAGCATGCCGACCGCGATCACATCGACTTTGAAACCATTTCCCACGCGCATCGTCACCTCGTCCTTAGCCAATCTTTGCTTAATCCGTAGTCTCTGTTTCGAGTTGCAAATGTTAGCAACAGAACCAGTATCAAATACCCAGGTGCTACTGTGAGCATTAGTAAGGTACACATCAATAACATGTATATCACATATACCTTTGTTCACCTTGCCATCCTTCTTATCCGCCAAATACTTGGGGCAGTTTCGCCTCCAGTGACCAGTCTGCTTGCAGTAGAAGCACTCAGTTTCAGGCATAGGTCCAGGTTTGGGTTTCTTCTCTTGAGTAGCAACTTGCTTGCTGTTCTTTTTGAAGTTCCCCTTCTTCTTTCCTTTGCCCTTTTTCTTGAAACTAGTGGTCTTGTTGACCATCAACACTTGATGCTCCTTCTTGATTTCTACCTCCGCAGCTTTTAGCATTGTGCAGAGCTCGGGAATAGTCTTATTCATCCCTTGCATATTATAGTTCATCACGAAGCTCTTGTAGCTTGGTGGCAGTGATTGGAGAATTCTGTCAATGACGCAATCATCTGGAAGATTAACTCCCAATTGAATCAAGTGATTATTATACCCAGACATTTTGAGTATATGCTCACTGACAGAACTGTTCTCCTCCATCTTGCAGCTATAGAACTTATTGGAGACTTCATATCTCTCAATCCGGGCATTTGCTTGAAATATTAACTTCAACTCCTGGAACATCTCATATGCTCCTTGACATTCAAAACGTCGTTGAAGTCTCGATTCTAAGCCGTAAAGCATGGCACACTAAACTATCGAGTAGTCATCAGCTTTGCTCTGCCAGACGTTCATAACATCTGGTGTTGCTCCAGCAGCAGGTCTGGCACCCAGCGGTGCTTCCAGGACGTAATTCTTCTGTGCAGCAATGAGGATAATGCTCAAGTTACGGACCCAGTCCGTGTAATTGCTACCATCATCTTTCAACTTTTCTTTCTCAAGGAACGCTTTAAAATTCAACGGAACAACAGCACGAGCCATCTATCTACAATCAAACATAAACAAGCAAGATACTATCAGGTACTAAGTTCATGATAAATTTAGGTTTACTTAATCATATTATTAAAGAACTCCCACTTAGATAGACATCCCTCTAATCCTCTAAGTGATTACGTGATCCAAATCAACTAAACCATGTCCGATCATCACGTGAGATGGAGTAGTTTCATTGGTGAACATCACTATGTTGATCATATCTACTATATGATTCACGCTCGACCTTTCGGTCTCTGTGTTCCGAGGCCATATCTGTATATGCTTGGCTCGTCAAGTATAACCTGAGTATTCCGCGTGTGCAACTGTTTCGCACCCGTTGTATTTGAACCTAGAGCCTATCACACCCGATCATCACGTGGTGTCTCAGCACGAAGAACTTTCGCAACGGTGCATACTCAGGGAGAACACTTCTTGATAATTAGTGAGAGATCATCTTAAAATGCTACCGTCAATCAAAGCAACATAAGATGCATAAAAGATAAACATCACATGCAATCAATATAAGTGATATGATATGGCCATCATCATCTTGTGCTTGTGATCTCCATCTTCGAAGCACCGTCGTGATCACCATCGTCACCGGCGCGACACCTTGATCACCATTGTAGCATCATTGTCGTCTCGCCAATCTTATGCTTCCACGACTATCGCTACCGCTTAGTGATAAAGTAAAGTATTACAACACAATTGCATTGCATACAATAAAGCGACAACCATATGGCTCCTGCCAGTTGCCGATAACTTGGTTACAAAACATGATCATCTCATACAATAAAATTTAGCATCATGTCTTGACCATATCACATCACAACATGCCCTGCAAAAACAAGTTAGACATCCTCTACTTTGTTGTTGCAAGTTTTACGTGGCTGCTACGGGCTTAACTAAGAACCAATCTTACCTACGCATCAAAACCACAATGATAGTTTGTCAAGTTGGTGCTGTTTTAACCTTCGCAAGGACCGGGCGTAGCCACACTCGGTTCAACTAAAGTTGGAGAAACTGACACCCGCTAGCCACCTTTGTGCAAAGCACGTCGGGAGAACCGGTCTCGCATAAGCGTACGCGTAATGTCGGTCCGGGCGGCTTCGTCCAACAATACCGCCGAACCAAAGTATGACATGCTGGTAAGTAGTATGACTTATATCGCCCACAACTCGCTTGTGTTCTACTCGTGCATATAACATCAACACATAAAACCTAAGCTCGGATGCCACTGTTGGGGACCGTAGTAATTTCAAAAAAATTCCTACGCACACGCAAGATCATGGTGATGCATAGCAACGAGAGGGGAGAGTGTGATCTATGTACCCTTGTAGACCGACAGCGGAAGAGTTATGACAACGTGGTTGATGTAGTCGTACGTCTTCACGGCCCGACCGATCAAGCACCGAAACTACGACACCTCCGAGTTTTAGCACACGTTCAGCTCGATGACGATCCCCGGACTCCGATCCAGCAAAGTGTCGGGGAAGAGTTCCGTCAGCACGACAGCGTGGTGACGATCTTGATGTTTTACCGTTGCAGGGCTTCGCCTAAGCACCGCTACAATATTATCGAGGATTATGGTGGAAGGGGCACCGCACACAGCTAAGAAAACGATCACGTGGATCAACTTGTGTGTCTAGGGGTGCCCCCTGCCCCCGTATATAAAGGAGCAAGGGGAGGAGGCCGACCGGCCCTATAGGCGCGCCAAGGAGGAGTCCTCCTCCTAGTAGGAGTAGGACTCCTACTAGGAGGGGGAAGGAAGTGGGGAGGGAGAAGGAAAGGGGGGTGCCGCCCCCCTCTCCTAGTCCAATTCGGACCAGGGGGGAGCAGGCGCACGGCCCACCCTGGCTGCCCTTCTCTTTCTCCACTAAGGCCCATATGGCCCATTACTTCTCCCGGGGGGGGGGTCCGGTAACCCTCCGGTACTCCGGTTTTCTCCGAAATCACTCGGAACACTCCCGGTGTCCGAATATAGTCGTCCAATATATCAATCTTTATGTCTCGACCATTTCGAGACTTCTCATTATGTCCGTGATCACATACGGGACTCCGAACTAACTTCAGTACATCAAAACTCATAAACTCATAATATAACTGTCATCGAAACCTTAAGCATGCGGACCCTACGGGTTTGAGAACAATGTAGACATGACCGAGACATGTCTCCGGTCAATAACCAATAGCGGAACTTGGATGCCCATATTGGCTCCCACATATTCTACTAAGATCTTTATCGGTCAGACCGCATAACAACATACGTTGTTCCCTTTGTCATCGGTATGTTACTTGCCCGAGATTCGATCGTCGGTATCTCAATACCTAGTTCAATCTCGTTACCGGCAAGTCTCTTTACTCGTTTCATAATACATCATCTCGCAACTAACTCATTAGTTGCAATGCTTGCAAGGCTTATGTGATGTGCATTATCGAGAGGGCCCAGAGATACCTCTCCGACAATAGGAGTGACAAATCCTAATCTCGAAATACGTCAACCCAACATTTACCTTTGGAGAAACCTGTAGAGCTCCTTTATAATCGCCCAGTTATGTTGTGACGTTTGGTAGCACACAAAGTGTTCCTCCGGCAAACGGGAGTTGCATAATCTCATAGTCATAGGAACATGTATAAGTCATGAAGAAAGCAATAGCAACATACTAAACGATCGGGTGCTAAGCTAATGGAATGGGTCATGTCAATCACATCATTCTCCTAATAATGTGATCCCGTTAATCAAATAACAACACATGTCTATGGTTAGGGAACATAACCATCTTTGATTATCGAGCTAGTCAAGTAGAGGCATACTAGTGACGTTTAGTTTGTCTATGTATTCACACAAGTATTATGTTTCCGGATAATACAATTCTAGCATGAATAATAAACATTTATCATGATATAAGGAAATAAAATAATAACATTATTATTGCCTCTAGGGCATATTTCCTTCAAATAGAGGCAAGCAAGGGGAGTGTGGGGCACGCCCCCAAGGCCCAAACCGAATTGGTTTAGGGCAAGGAGGGTCAGCCCCTGTTTCCTTCTTCCCCTCTCTCTTTCCTTCTCCCGAATCCTATTCTAACTAGGAAAGGGGGGAGTCCTACTCCCGGTGGGAGTAGGACTCCTCCTGGCGTGCCCCCTCCCTGGCCGGCCGCACCCCCCTTGCTCCTTTATACAATGGGGCAGGGGGGCACCCCATAGACACAACAATTGATCAAGTTGATCTTTTAGCCGTGTGCGGTGCCCCCTCCACCATAGTCCACCTCGATAATACTGTAGCGGTGCTTAGGCGAAGCCCTGCGTCGGTAGAACATAAACATCGTCACCACGCCGTCGTGCTGACGAAACTCTCCCTCAACACTCGGCTGGATCGGAGTTCGAGGGACGTCATTGGGCTGAATGTGTGCTGAACTCGGAGGTGCCGTACGTTCGGTACTTGATCAGTCGGGTCGTGAAGACGTACGACTACATCAACCGCATTGTGCAAACGCTTCCACTTTCGGTCTATGAGGGTACGTGGACACCACTCTCCCCGCTCGTTGCTATGCATCACCATGATCTTGCGTGTGCGTAGGATTTTTTTTGAAATTACTACGTTTCCCAACAGTGGCATCCGAGCCAGGTTTTATTCGTAGATGTCATATGCACGAGTAGAACACAAGTGAGTTTTGGGCGATATAAGTCATACTGCTTACCAGCAAGTCATACTTTGGTTCGGCGGTATTGTTGGATGAAGCGGCCTGGACCGACATTACGCGTACGCTTACGCGAGACTGGTTCTACCGACGTGCTTTGCATGCAGGTGGCTGGCGGGTGTGAGTTTCTCCAACTTTAGTTGAACCGAGTGTGACTACGCCCGGTCCTTGCGAAGGTTAAAACAACACCAACTTGACAAACTATCATTGTGGTTTTGATGCGTAGGTAAGAACGGTTCTTGCTAAGACCATAACAGCCACGTAAAACTTGCAACAACAAAGTAGAGGACGTCTAACTTGTTTTTGCAGGGCATGTTGTGATGTGATATGGTCAAGACATGATGCTAAATTTTATTGTATGAGATGATCATGTTTTGTAACCGAGTTATCGGCAACTGGCAGGAGCCATATGGTTGTCGCTTTATTGTATGCAATGCTGTAATGCTTTACTTTATCACTAAGCGGTAGCGATAGTCGTGGAAGCATAAGTTTGGCGAGACGACAACGATGCTACGATGGAGACCAAGGTGTCATGCCGGTGACGATGGTGATCATGACGTGCTTCGGAGATGGAGATCACAAGCACAAGATGATGATGGCCATATCATATCACTTATATTGATTGCATGTGATGTTTATCTTTTATGCATCTTATCTTGCTTTGATTGACGGTAGCATTATAAGATGATCTCTCACTAAATTTCAAGATAAAAGTGTTCTCCCTAAGTTTGCACCGTTGCCAAAGTTCGTCGTGCCCAGACACCACGTGATGATCGGGTGTGATAAGCTCTACGTCCATCTACAACGGGTGCAAGCCAGTTTTGCACACGCAGAATACCCAGGTTAAACTTGACGAGCCTAGCATATGCAGATATGGTCTCGGAACACTGAGACCGAAAGGTCGAGCGTGAATCATATAGTAGATATAATCAACATAGTGATGTTCACCATTGAAAACTACTCCATTTCACGTGATGATCGGTTATGGTTTAGTTGATTTGGATCACGTGATCACTTAAAAGATTAGAGGGATGTCTTTCTAAGTGGGAGTTCTTAAGTAATATGATTAATTGAATTTAAATTTATCATGAACTTAGTACCTGATAGTGTCTTGCTTGTCTATGTTTGATTGTAGATAGATGGCCCGTGCTGTTGTTCCGTTGAATTTTAATGCGTTCCTTGATAAAGCAAAGTTGAAAGATGATGGTAGCAATTACACGGACTGGGTCCGTAACTTGAGGATTATCCTCATTGCTGCTCAGAAGAATTACATCCTGGAAGCACCGCCGAGTGCCAGGCCTGCTGCTGATCCAACTGCAGACGTTAAGAACGCCTGGCAGAGCAAAGCTGATGACTACTCGATAGTTCAGTGTGCCATGCTTTACGGCTTAGAACCGGGACTTCAACGACATTTTGAACGTCATGGAGCATATGAGATGTTCCAGGAGTTGAAGTTAATATTTCAAGAAAATGCCCGGATTGAGAGATATGAAGTCTCCAATAAGTTCTACAGCTGCAAGATGGAGGAGAATAGTTCTGTCAGTGAACATATACTCAGAATGTCTGGGTACCATAATCACTTAACTTAGCTGTGAGTTAATCTTCCGGTTGATAGTGTCATTGACAGAGTTCTACAATCACTGCCACCAAGCTACAAGAGCTTCATGATGAACTATAATATGCAAGGGATGAATAAATCAATTCCCGAGCTCTTCGCAATGCTAAAGGCAGCGGAGGTAGAAATCAAGAAGTAGCATCAAGTGTTGATGGTCAACAAGACCACCAGTTTCAAGAAAAAGGGTAAAGGGAAGAAGGGGAACTTTAAGAAGAACAGCAAGCAAGTTGCTTCTCAGGAGAAGAAACCCAAGTCTGGACCTAAGCCTAAAACTGAATGCTTCTACTGCAAGCAGACTGGTCACTGGAAGCGGAACTACCCCAAGTATTTGGCGGATAAGAAGGATGGCAAGGTGAACAAAGGTATATGTGATATACATGTTATTGATGTGTACCTTACTAGAGCTCGCAGTAGCACCTGGGTATTTGATACTGGTTCTATTGCTAATATTTTCAACTCGAAATAGGGACTACGGATTAAGCGAACACTGGCAAAGGACAAGGTGACGATGCGCGTGGGAAATGGTTCCAAAGTCGATGTGATCGCGGTCGGCACGCTACCTCTACATCTACCTTCGGGATTAGTATTAGACCTAAATAATTGTTATTTGGTGCTAGCATTGAGCATGAACATTATATCTGGATCTTGTTTGATGCGAGACGGTTATTCATTTAAATCAGAGAATAATGGTTGTTCTATTTATATGAGTAATATCTTTTATGGTCATGCACCCTTGAAGAGTGGTCTATTTTTGATGAATCTCGATAGTAGTGATACATATATTCATAATGTTGAAGCCAAAAGATGCAGAGTTGATAATGATAGTGTAACTTATTTGTGGCACTGTCTTTTAGGTCATATCGGTGTAAAGCGCATGAAGAAACTCCATACTGATGGACTTTTGGAACCACTTGATTATGAATCACTTGGTACTTGCGAACCGTGCCTCCTGGGCAAGATGACTAAAACACCGTTCTCCGAAACTATGGAGAGAGCAACAGATTTATTGGAAATCATACATACAGATGTATGTGGTCCGATGAATGTTGAGGCTCGTGGTGGATATCATTATTTTCTCACCTTCACAGATGATTTAAGCAGATATGGGTATATCTACTTAATGAAGCATAAGTCTGAAACATTTGAAAAGTTCAAAGAATTTCAGAGTGAAGTTGAAAATCATCGTAACAATAAAATAAAGTTTCTACGATCTCATCATGGAGGAGAATATTTGAGTTACGAGTTTGGTCTACATTTAAAACAATGCGGAATAGTTTGGCAACTCACGCTACCCGGAACACCACAGCGTAATGGTGTGTTCGAACATCGTAATCGTACTTTACTAGATATGGTGCGATCTATGATGTCTCTTATAAATTTACCGCTATCATTTTGGGGATATGCTTTAGAGACGGCCGCATTCACGTTAAATAGGGCACCATCAAAATCCATTGAGACGACGCCTTATGAACAGTGGTTTGGCAAGAAACCGAAGTTGTCATTTCTGAAAGTTTGGGGCTGCGATGCTTATGTGAAAAAGCTTCAACCTGATAAGCTCGAACCCAAATCGGAAAAATGTGTCTTCATAGGATACCCAAAGGAGACTGTTGGGTACACCTTCTATCACAGATCCGAAGGCAAGACTTTCGTTGCTAAGAATGGATCCTTTCTAGAGAAGGAGTTTCTCTCGAAAGAAGTGAGTATTGGAAAGTGGAACTTGATGAGGTAACTATACCTGCTCCTCTATTGGAAAGTAGTTCATCACAGAAACCGGTTTCTGTGACACCTACACCAATTAGTGAGGAAGTTAATGATGATTATCATGGAACTTTAGAGCAAGTTACTACTGAACCTCGTAGATCAACCAAAGTAAGATCCGCATGAGAGTGGTACGGTAATCCCGTTCTGGAAGTCATGTTACTAGATCATGATGAACCTACAAACTATGGAGAAGCGATGGTGATCCCAGATTCTGCAAAATGGCTTGAGGCCATGAAATCTGAGATGGGATCCATGTATGAGAACAAAGTATGGACTTTGGTTGACTTGCCCGATGATCGGCAAGCAATTGAGAATAAATGGATCTTCAAGAAGAAGACTGACACTAACGGTAATGTTACTGTCTATAAAGCTCGACTTGTTGCAAAAGGTTTTTTACAAGTTCAAGGGATTGACTACGATGGGACCTTCTCAGCCGCAGCGATGCTTAAGTCTATCCGAATCATGTTAGCAATTGCCGCATTTTATGATTATGATATTTGGCAAATGGATGTCAAAACTGCATTCCTGAATGGATTTCTGGAAGAAGAGTTGTATATGATGCAACCAGAAGGTTTTGTCGATCCAAAGGGAGCTAACAAAGTGTGCAAGCTCCAGCGATCCATTTATGGACTGGTGCAAGCCTCTCGGAGTTGGAATAAACGCTTTGATAGTGTGATCAAAGCATTTGGTTTTATACAGACTTTGGGAGAAGCCTGTATTTACAAGAAAGTGAGTGGGAGCTCTGTAGCATTTCTGATATTATATGTGGATGACATATTGCTGATTGGAAATGATATAGAATTTCTAGATAGCATAAAGGGATACTTGAATAAGAGTTTTTCAATGAAAGACCTCGGTGAAGCTGCTTACATATTGGGTATCAAGATCTATAGAGATAGATCAAGACGCTTAATTGGACTTTCACAAAGCACATACCTTGACAAAGTTTTGAAGAAGTTCAAAATGGATCAAGCAAAGAAAGGGTTCTTGCCTGTGTTACAAGGTGTGAAGTTGAGTAAGACTGAATGCCCGACCACTGCAGAAGATAGAGAGAAAATGAAAGATGTTCCCTATGCTTCAGCCATAGGCTCTATCATGTAGGCAATGCTGTGTACCAGACCTGATGTGTGTCTTGCTATAAGTCTAGCAGGGAGGTACCAAAGTAATCCAGGAGTGGATCACTGGACAGCGGTCAAGAACATCCTGAAATACCTAAAAAGGACTAAGGATATGTTTCTCGTTTATGGAGGTGACAAAGAGCTCATCGTAAACGGTTACGTTGATGCAAGCTTTGACACTGATCTGGACGATTCTAAATCGCAAACTGGATACATGTTTACATTGAACGGTGGAGCTGTCAGTTGGTGCAGTTCTAAACAAAGCGTTGTGGCGGGATCTACACATGAAGCGGAGTACATAGTTGCTTCGGAAGCAGCAAATGAAGGAGTCTGGATGAAGGAGTTCATATCCGATCTAGGTGTCATACCTAGTGCATCGGGTCCAATGAAAATCTTTTGTGACAATACTGGTGCAATTGCCTTGGCGAAGGAATCTAGATTTCACAAGAGAACCAAACACATCAAGAGACGCTTCAATTCCATCCGGAATTTAGTCCAGGTGGGAGACATAGAAATTTGCAAGATACATACAGATCTGCATGTTGCAGACCCGTTGACTAAGCCTCTTCTACGAGCAAAACATGATCAGCACCAAGGCTCCATGGGTGTTAGAATCATTACTGTGTAATCGAGATTATTGACTCTAGTGCAAGTGGGAGACTGAAGGAAATATGCCCTAGAGGCAATAATAAAGTTATTATTTATTTCCTTATATCATGATAAATGTTTATTATTCATGCTAGAATTGTATTAACCGGAAACATAATACATGTGTGAATACATAGACAAACATATTGTCACTAGTATGCCTCTAGTTGACTAGCCCGTTGATCAAAGATGGTTATGTTTCCTGACCGTAGACATGAGTTGTCATTTGATTAACGGGGTCACATCATTAGGAGAATGATGTGATTGACATGACCCATTCCATTAGCTTAGCACCCAATCGTTTAGTATGTTGCTATTGCTTTCTTCATGACTTATACATGTTCCTATGACTATGAGATTATGCAACTCCCGCTTACCGGAGGAACACTTTGTGTGCTACCAAACGTCACAACGTAACTGGGTGATTATAAAGGTGCTCTACAGGTGTCTCCAAAGGTACTTGTTGGGTTGGCGTATTTCAAGATTAGGATTTGTCACTCCGATTGTCAGAGAGGTATCTCTGGGCCCTCTCGGCAATGCACATCACTTAAGCCTTGCAAGCAGTGCAACTAATGAGTTAGTTGCAGGATAATGTATTACAGAACGAGTAAAGAGACTTGCCGGTAACGAGATTGAACTAGGTATTGAGATACCGACGATGGAATCTCGGGCAAGTAACATACCGATAACAAAGGGAACAACGTATGTTGTTGTGCGGTTTGACCGATAAAGATCTTCATAGAATATGTGGGAGCCAATATGAGCATCCAGGCTCCGCTATTGGTTATTAACCGGAGACGTGTCTCAATCATGTCTACATAGTTCTTGAACCCATAGGGTCTGCACGCTTAACGTTACGATGATAGATATATTATGAGTTTATATGTTTTGATGTACCGAAGATTGTTCGGAGTCCCGGAAATGATCAAGGACATGACGAGGAGTCTCGAAATGGTCGAGACATGAAGATGGATATATTGGAAGCCTTTGTTTGGACGTCGGAAGTGTTCCGTGTGAAATCGGGATTTTACCGGAGTACCGGGAGGTTACCGGAACCCCCCGGGGGCTTAATGGGCCTACATGGGCCTTAGTGGAAATAGAGGGAAGCAAGGGGAGTGTGGGGCGCGCCCCCCAAGGCCCAAACCGAATTGGTTCAGGGCAAGGAGGGTCAGCCCCCTGTTTCCTTCTTCCCCTCTCTCTTTCCTTCTCCCGAATCCTATTCTAACTAGGAAAGGGGGGAGTCCTACTCCCGGTGGGAGTAGGACTCCTCCTGGCGCGCCCTCTCCCTGGCCGGCCGCACCCCCCTTGCTCCTTTATACACGAGGGCAGGGGGGCACCCCATAGACACAACAATTGATCAAGTTGATCTTTTAGCCGTGTGCGGTGCCCCCTCCACCGTAGTCCACCTCGATAATACTGTAGCGGTGCTTAGGCGAAGCCCTGCGTCGGTAGAACATAAACATCGTCACCACGCCGTCGTGCTGACGAAACTCTCCCTCAACACTCGGCTGGATCGGAGTTCGAGGGACGTCATTGGGCTGAACGTGTGCTGAACTCGGAGGTGCCGTACGTTCGGTACTTGATCAGTCGGATCGTGAAGACGTACGACTACATCAACCACGTTGTGCAAACGCTTCCACTTTCGGTCTACGAGGGTACGTGGACAACACTCTCCCCTCTCGTTGCTATGCATCACCATGATCTTTCGTATGCGTAGGATTTTTTTTGAAATTACTACGTTTCTCAACAGTGGCATCCGAGCCAGGTTTTATTCGTAGATGTCATATGCACGAGTAGAACACAAGTGAGTTCTGGGTGATATAAGTCATACTGCTTACCAGCAAGTCATACTTTGGTTCGGCGGTATTGTTGGATGAAGCGGCCTGGACCGACATTACGCGTACGCTTACGCGAGACTGGTTCTACCGACGTGCTTTGCACGCAGGTGGCTGGCGGGTGTGAGTTTCTCCAACTTTAGTTGAACCGAGTGTGACTACGCCCGGTCCTTGCGAAGGTTAAAACAGCACCAACTTGACAAACTATCATTGTGGTTTTGATGTGTAGGTAAGAACGGTTGTTGCTAAGACCATAGCAGCCACGTAAAACTTGCAACAACAAAGCAGAGGACGTCTAACTTGTTTTTGTAGGGCATGTTGTGATGTGATATGGTCAAGACATGATGCTAAATTTTATTGTATGAGATGATCATGTTTTGTAACCGAGTTATCATTAACTGGCACGAGTCATATGGTTGTCGCTTTATTGTATGCAATGCTGTAATGCTTTACTTTATCACTAAGCGGTAGCGATAGTCGTGGAAGCATAAGTTTGGCGAGACGACAACGATGCTACGATGGAGATCAAGGTGTCACGCCGGTGACGATGGTGATCATGACGGTGCTTCAGAGATGGAGATCACAAGCACAAGATGATGATGGCCATATCATATCACTTATATTGATTGCATGTGATGTTTATCTTTTATGCATCTTATCTTGCTTTGATTGACGGTAGCATTATAAGATGATCTCTCACTAAATTTCAAGATAAAAGTGTTCTCCCTAAGTTTGCACCATTGCCAAAGTTCGTCGTGCCCAGACACCACGTGATGATCGGGTGTGATAAGCTCTACGTCCATCTACAACGGGTGCAAGCCAGTTTTGCACACGCAGAATACCCAGGTTAAACTTGACGAGCCTAGCATATGCAGATATGGCCTCAGAACACTAAGACCGAAAGGTCGAGCGTGAATCATATAGTAGATATGATCAACATAGTGATGTTCACCATTGAAAACTACTCCATTTCACGTGATGATCGGTTATGGTTTAGTTGATTTGGATCACGTGATCACTTAAAAGATTAGAGGGATGTCTTTCTAAGTGGGAGTTCTTAAGTAATATGATTAATTGAACTTAAATTTATCATGAACTTAGTACCTGATAGTATCTTGCTTGTCTATGTTTGATTGTAGTTAGATGGCCCGTGTTGTTGTTCCGTTGAATTTTAATGCGTTCCTTGAGAAAGCAAAGTTGAAAGATGATGGTAGCAATTACATGGACTGGGTCCATAACTTGAGGATTATCCTCATTGCTGCTCAGAAGAATTACGTCCTGGAAGCACCGCTGAGTGCCAGGCCTGCTGCTGATGCAACTGCAGACGTTAAGAACGCCTGGCAGAGCAAAGCTGATGACTACTCGATAGTTCAGTGTGCCATGCTTTACGGCTTAGAACCGGGACTTCAACAACGTTTTGAACATCATGGAGCATATGAGATGTTCCAGGAGTTGAAGTTAATATTTCAAGAAAATGCCCGGTTTGAGAGATATGAAGTCTCCAATAAGTTCTACAGCTGCAAGATGGAGGAGAATAGTTCTGTCAGTGAACATATACTCAGAATGTTTGGGTACCATAATCACTTAACTTAGCTGGGAGTTAATCTTCCGGTTGATAGTGTCATTGACAGAGTTCTACAATCACTGCCACCAAGCTACAAGAGCTTCGTGATGAACTATAATATGCAAGGGATGAATAAATCAATTCCCGAGCTCTTCGCAACGCTAAAGGCAGCGGAGGTACAAATCAAGAAGTAGCATCAAGTGTTGATGGTCAATAACACCACCAGTTTCAAGAAAAGGGGTAAAGGGAAGAAGGAGAACTTCAAGAAGAACAGCAAGTAAGTTGCTGCTCAGGAGAAGAAACCCAAGTCTGGACCTAAGCCTGAAACTGAGTGCTTCTACTGCAAGCAGACTGGTCACTGGAAGCGGAACTGCCCCAAGTATTTGGCGGATAAGAAGGATGGCAAGGTGAATAAAGGTATATGTGATATACATGTTATTGATGTGTACCTTACTAGAGCTCGCAGTAGCACCTGAGTATTTGATACTGGTTCTGTTGCTAATATTTGCAACTCGAAACAGGGACTACGGATTAAGCGAACACTGGCAAAGGACGAGGTGACGATGCGCGTGGGAAATGGTTCCAAAGTCGGTGTGATCATGGTCGGCACGCTACCTCTACATCTACCTTCGGGATTAGTATTAGACCTAAATAATTGTTATTTGGTGCTAGCGTTGAGCATGAACATTATATCTGGATCTTGTTTGATGCGAGACGGTTATTCATTTAAATCAGAGAATAATGGTTGTTCTATTTATATGAGTAATATCTTTTATGGTCATGCACCCTTGAAGAGTGGTCTATTTTTGATGAATCTCGATAGTAGTGATACACATATTCATAATGTTGAAGCCAAAAGATGCAGAGTTGATAATGATAGTCTAACTTATTTGTGGCACTGCCGTTTAGGTCATATCGGTGTAAAGCGCATGAAGAAACTCCATACTGATGGACTTTTGGAACCACTTGATTATGAATCACTTGGTACTTGTGAACCGTGCCTCATGGGCAAGATGACTAAAACGCCGTTCTCCGGAACTATGGAGAGAGCAACATATTTATTGGAAATCATACATACAGATGTATGTGGTCCGATGAATGTTGAGGCTCGTGGCGGATATCGTTATTTTCTCACCTTCACAGATGATTTAAGCAGATATGGGTATATCTACTTAATGAAGCATAAGTCTGAAACATTTGAAAAGTTCAAAGAATTTCAGAGTGAAGTTGAAAATCATCGTAACAAGAAAATAAAGTTTCTACGATCTGATCGTGGAGGAGAATATTTGAGTTACGAGTTTGGTCTACATTTGAAACAATGCGGAATAGTTTCGCAACTCACACCACCTGGAACACCACAGCGTAATGGTGTGTCCGAACGTCGTAATCGTACTTTACTAGATATGGTGCGATCTATGATGTTTCTTACAGATTTACCGCTATCATTTTGGGGATATGCTTTAGACACGGCCGCATTCACGTTAAATAGGGCAGCATCAAAATCCGTTGAGACGACGCCTTATGAACTGTGGTTTGGCAAGAAACCGAAGTTGTCATTTCTGAAAGTTTGGGGTTGCGATGCTTATGTGAAAAATCTTCAACCTGATAAGCTCGAACCCAAATCGGAGAAATGTGTCTTCAGAGGATACCCAAAGGAGACTGTTGGGTACACCTTCTATCACAGATCCAAAGGCAAGACTTTCGTTGCTAAGAATGGATCCTTTCTAGAGAAGGAGTTTCTCTCGACAGAAGTGAGTGGGAGGAAAGTGGAACTTGATGTGGTAACTATACCCGCTCCTCTATTGGAATGTAGTTCATCACAGAAACCGGTTTTTGTGACACCTACACCAATTAATGAGGAATTTAATGATGATGATCATGGAACTTCAGAGCAAGTTACTACTGAACCTCGTAGATCAACCAAAGTAAGATCCGCACCAGAGTGGTACGGTAATCCTGTTCTGGAAGTCATGTTACTAGATCATGATGAACCTACGAACTATGAAGAAGCGATGGTGATCCCAGATTCCACAAAATGGCTTGAGGCCATGAAATCTGAGATGGGATCCATGTATGAGAACAAAGTATGGACTTTGGTTGACTTGCCCGATGATCGGCAAGCAATTGAGAATAAATGGATCTTCAAGAAGAAGACTGATGCTGACGGTAATGTTACTGTCTATAAAGCTCGACTTGTTGCAAAAGGTTTTCGACAAGTTCAAGGGATTGACTATGATGAGACCTTCTCAGCCGTAGCGATGCTTAAGTCTGTCTGAATCATGTTAGCAATTGCCGCATTTTATGATTATGAAATTTGGCAAATGGATGTCAAAACTGCATTCCTGAATGGATTTCTGGAAGAAGAGTTGTATATGATGCAACCAGAAGGTTTTGTCGATCCAAAGGGAGCTAACAAAGTGTGCAAGCACCAGCGATCCATTTATGGACTGGTGCAAGCCTCTCGGAGTTGGAATAAACGCTTTGATAGTGTGATCAAAGCATTTGGTTTTATACAGACTTTTGGAGAAGCTTGTATTTACAAGAAAGTGAGTGGGAGCTTTGTAGCATTTCTGATATTATATGTCAATGACATATTATTGATTGGAAATAATATAGAATTTCTGGATAGCATAAAGGGATACTTGAATAAGAGTTTTTCAATGAAAGACCTCGGTGAATCTGCTTACATATCGGGCATCAAGATCTATAAAGATAGATCAAGACGCTTAATTGGACTTTCACAAAGCACATACCTTGACAAAATTTTGAAGAAGTTCAAAATGGATCAAGCAAAGAAAGGGTTCTTGCCTGTGTTACAAGGTGTAAAGTTGAGTAAGACTCAATGCCCGACCACTGCAGAAGATAGAGAGAAAATGAAAGATGTTCCCTATGCTTCAGCCATAGGCTCTATCATGTATGCAATGTTGTGTACCAAACCTGATGTGTGCCTTGCTATAAGTCTAGCAGGGAGGTACCAAAGTAATCCAGGAGTGGATCACTGGACAGCGGTCAAGAACATCCTGAAATACCTGAAAAGGACTAAGGATATGTTTCTCGTTTATGGAGGTGACAAAGAGCTCATCGTAAACGGTTACGTTGATGCAAGCTTTGACACTAATCTGGACGATTCTAAATCGCAAACCGAATACGTGTTTACATTGAATGGTGGAGCTGTCAGTTGGTGCAGTTCTAAACAAAGTGTTGTGGCGGGATCTACACATGAAGCGGAGTACATAGCTGCTTCGGAAGCAGCAAATGAAGGAGTTCATATCCGATCTAGGTGTCATACCTAGTGCATCGGGTCCAATGAAAATCTTTTGTGACAATACTGGTGCAATTGCCTTGGCGAAGGAATCCAGATTTCACAAGAGAACCAAACACATCAAGAGACGCTTCAATTCCATCCGAGATTTAGTCCAGGTGGGAGACATAGAAATTTGCAAGATACATACGGATCTGAATGTTGCAGACCCGTTGACTAAGCCTCTTCCACGAGCAAAACATGATCAGCACCAACGCTCCATGGGTGTTAGAATCATTACTGTGTAATCTAGATTATTGACTCTAGTGCAAGTGGGAGACTGAAGGAAATATGCCCTAGAGGCAATAATAAAGTTATTATTTATTTCCTTATATCATGATAAATATTTATTATTCATGCTAGAATTGTATTAACCGGAAACATAATACATGTGTGAATACATAGACAAACATATTATCACTAGTATGCCTCTACTTGACTAGCCCGTTGATCAAAGATGGTTATGTTTCCTGACCATAGACATGAGTTGTCATTTGATTAACGGGGTCACATCATTAGGAGAATGATGTGATTGACATGACCCATTCCATTAGCTTAGCACCCGATCGTTTAGTATGGTGCTATTGCTTTCTTCATGACTTATACATGTTCCTATGACTATGAGATTATGCAACTCCCGTTTATTGGAGGAACACTTTGTGTGCTACCAAACGTCACAACGTAACTGGGTGATTATAAAGGTGCTCTACAGGTGTCTCCAAAGGTACTTGTTGGGTTGGCGTATTTCAAGATTAGGATTTGTCACTCCGATTGTCAGAGAGGTATCTCTGGGCCCTCTCGGTAATGCACATCACTTAAGCCTTGCAAGCATTGCAACTAATGAGTTAGTTGCGGGATAATGTATTACAGAACGAGTAAAGAGACTTGCCGGTAACGAGATTGAACTAGGTATTGAGATACCGACGATCGAATCTCGGGCAAGTAACATACTGATGACAAAGGGAACAACGTATGTTGTTGTGCGGTTTGACCGATAAAGATCTTCGTAGAATATGTGGGAGCCAATATGAGCATCCAGGTTCTTCTATTGGTTATTGACCGGAGATGTGTCTCGGTCATGTCTACATAGTTCTCGAACCCGTAGGGTCCGCACGCTTAATGTTACGATGACAGTTATATTATGAGTTATATGTTTTGATGTACCGAAGATTGTTCGGAGTCCCGGATGTGATCAAGGACATGACGAGGAGTCTCGAAATGGTCGAGACATGAAGATTGATATATTGGAAGCCTATGTTTGGTTGTCGGAAGTGTTCCGGGTGAAATCGGGATTTTACCGGAGTACCGGGAGGTTACCGGAACCCCCGGGGGCTTAATGGGCCTACATGGGCCTTAGTGGAAATAGAGGGAAGGAAGGGGAGTGTGGGGCGCCCCCCCCAAGGCCCAAACCGAATTGGTTTAGGGCAAGGGGGTCGCCCCCCTCTTTCCTTCTTCCCCTCTCTCTTTCCTTCTCCCGAATCCTATTCCAACTAGGAAAGGGGTGGGAGTAGGACTCCTCCTGGCACGCCCTCTCCCTGGCCGGCCGCACCCCCCCTTGCTCCTTTATATACGGGGGCAGGGGGCACCCCATGGACACAACAATTGATCAGGTTGATCTTTTAGCCGTGTGCGGTGCCCCCCTCCACCATAGTCCACCTCGATAATATTGTAGCGGTGCTTAGGCGAAGCCCTGCGTCGGTAGAACATCAACATCGTCACCACGCCGTTCTGCTGACGAAACTCTCCCTCAACACTCGGCTGGATCGGAGTTCGAGGGACGTCATCGGGCTGAACGTGTGCTGAACTCGGAGGTGCTGTATGTTCGGTACTTGATCGGTCGGATCATGAAGACGTACGACTACATCAACCGCGTTGTGCAAATGCTTCCGCTTTCGGTCTACGAGGGTACGTGGACAACACTCTCCCCTCTCATTGCTATGCATCACCATGATCCTGTGTGTGCGTAGGATTTTTTTTGAAATTACTACGTTCCCCAACACCTGAAACATGTGATCACCAATCATGCCTTCTCCCAAAATTTGCACGCCACCACATCCATTTGACTCAGATCCAACATGATGAATTGATTCTGCTCGGCCATTCATTCAATTGTCATCCGATCCTCCTGAACTTTGAGCTTACACGCCTCCATGTCCATATGAATTTCAAGTATATGCGCCTTGATCTCTTTCGGACGCCATATTATCTCTTGCATAGCATCCCATCTCGCCTTCTTCTCTTTGTTCTTCTTTTTCTATGTCTCTAGTTTTTCTTGCTTTCTCTTTTTGGCTAAGTTGTTTCTTGTTCGCATCACTCGTCGATATGTTTCTTCATTGCCACCACCTATCCTTCTCTCTTGAGCTCCTCCTTTCCTCTCTTCCTCCCATCGGGCCGACCACTCTAGACACCGGAGTGGGAGTTTTGGGCATCCTTTACGATTCCTCTCTAGGACCATCGCCATCTTCATCATCGTCCATATCCAGAGAGGAATTTCTGCATTTCCCAATTTCTAGGCTATCGTCTTCATTTTTCGACTTCCACTTCTTGTGGCCTTCTGACAAATTCAAACAATGTGCAGGCCAAATGATTTTCCTTTCGACTTGGACATTTGTCTGGACCTCTCTTGGGGTATGTTATACAAAAAAAAACGAATGCTCAAATTGATGAGAATGCTCAAAGTAATGAAAATGTGGCAGCAAATAACAACAAGGTTGCTTATTGGTCGATGATTCAACCGGTAGGAGGAGTGTGCTTCACTTTCTCCAAGCAAACCGACCAACGGTTACCAATCTCTTGAGTCTTACCTCATCGGTTTGTGAGAGGTTTGAGGGGAAGATCTATTCTTGATGCGCTTCCAATGTTTTGCGATCGATAGATCTTTCCCGGGGACCATGTTGAGAGAGATATCTTCCCATGCATGATAAGCACAATATCCTCATCGCCTTAATGTTGCTTCCCCGAGCTGTCATCTTCTTCGATGAGCCAAAGATCTCTCAAGATTTGGCCTTTGGATTAGAGAAGTAGCAGTGGAAAGCAAAGAGGAAGATTAGATCTCAAAGAGGTGGCTTGATGGTTGGAGTAGAAACGCTTTGAAATCAGGACAACGAGTGGAATTCTCTATCACAACATAGGATATGAGTGGAGTTTGCTTTGACTGAACATGTGGGTTAGGTGGGGATCTTACCTTGGAGACTCTGACATGCACAAAAACTGGTAACTTTCAGATAGCTCGGTCAATCTAATTGGACTTCGAGGCAAATACCTTGGCAGTGGCACACTCTCCGTAGCCTCTTCCGAAATTTCGAGCGAGGGGTGTTAGGAAATTCTAAGCGGATAACAGAAGGTTTTCCAATGTGTTGGTTGTTTCGAGTGGAATGGTTAGTAGCTCCAAAATGCTAGGGTTTGCAACTTCTATATCTGGATGAACTACTAGCGGTTCTAACTAGAAGAGCATGGCAGCTCAGAATGTATGAAAGTTAGGTTGATATAGTAGATATAGTTGAGCCATATGCATCTTTCTGATGCAGAGGCTGGGGTAAACCCCCTTTTCGAAATAAAGTTGAGAAGTTAAAGGCTTTTCAGGAAATTTAGAGTCCGGTCTTCAAAAACATAGAGAAGAAAACTCATCATAACTTTCGCATCCCCTTTTGATAGTATTGATATGTCTATGAACCCAATGTTATCTTGGATCACTAAAATGAAAATGGAGAATCTAGATTTGGCCAACACTTGTCTTCATGGTAATTTGTGTGTGTGTGTGTGTGGGAGGGGGGGGGGTCACCTTTCATTTCCTTTGTTTCACCCACTAGGAACTTCCTTGAGATAAGCCTGATAAAACGTTAGTTCATTTAGATATGTTGATATTGATTACCAAAACCCACAAAGGGGATTAGATTCACTTTCAGTGATGTGCTGGCCTAGGCGGTGGCGGCCGGCCGGCGGAGGCATAGGAGGCACACAAGTCGCGGGATCTGACTCCAAACCAACAAAATCAGATGAGTTGGTCGACACGCCATCCATGTCGCCATCAGCAGAGGCTGGGGACGGCCAAAATCGGTCAAAGGCGGCGGTATTGTGAGGGAGGGGAGGCGGCCAAAATTGCTATGATGGCCGTCAGTATGTTGACTGCGCCGATATGGCGGCTCTGCTAGCGTTCCTCTTAGTACACTTCTCATACATTTGTGTTCCTTCGGAATAAAGGGGCAGCTTCTAGCTACTCCCTCCATTCCAAAATATAGTGTGCCCACGCTTCCCGAGGTTTAACTTTGACCATAAATTTAACCAACGAGACTGACTGTGGCGAGAGAAAAAATTATATAATTGAAAACTTCTTTTGAATGCGAATTCACTAATATAACTTTTGTTCCCGCCGCAGTCAGTCTTATTGGTTAAATTTATGGTCAAAGTTAAAGCACAGGAATAGAGGAAACACTATATTTTGAAACGGATGGAGTAATATTCCACATAGAAGACCGGACGGACACAACATGAAAAGCTAATTAATTATAATTACATTTAGCGTGAGAAGATAGGCAACTAACCATATGGCCGCAGGCCTGTTCCACTCCAAAGGTTATTAAGCGCAAGTCAGTTATACATCTCAGAAAGACATTTCTTGTACTTGTGCTGTCATACTGCTAGCACTACCACACTAGAGCGTGTACATAAATCCATGCAATTATTCAGGTTTAGGTAGTTATTTGGACGCAACAAAGTGACCTTGCTAGCGAAAAACAAGTTTCACAGAATAACTAGCTAGCTAAGTACCACCTCCCGAGTGATGACGAAAAAGTGACTTGATCTCCATCTCCATCTCCCACTCCTTCGGCGAGAGCAACGGCAGCGAGGAATAAGAAGCCAACTCCTCATACGTGTAGCTAGGCACGGTCACCGACATGCCTGCGTCTTCCTCTTTCTTCAACCTCGAGAGACCAACAGCTGAAGAGAGCGATGCTTTGGTGAAGTCCAGCACTTGTGAGTTAGCAGTAGCACTGTTTGAGCTGCTGGGTGGTTGATCATTAGCAGGGAACAGACTGCTGCATGTGTGGTCGTTGATCAGGGTGACCATGAACACAGGAGGGTCGTTGTTGTTTTGCTGCTGCACAAGTTTCTTTGCCGGGCACCTGTGCTCGTCGCTGTATCCGCATCTGTAGTATGACCTGCAAACAATTAACCAAGTGTATGGTAACATATAACACTTTTTTATGTTCTTTGTTTTTGCTAGAACAAAATGGATTACGTTTTTTTGAGAAAACACATAATAAGTTGTGTTAAATTCCACAAAGTTTCGTGTATATATATCACACGGATCGCAAAGAGCACACACTTTTAAGTTTAGAAATATGCAAGATCTTTACCTTGTTGATATGACACAATGCTAACGTCAACCTAAGTGAGTAACAAATAAAAATTAATTCTGGTAAAATTTCATGTTTTCCCACAAAATAAAAATATCATATATACTTCTGAGTAGATCACCTCCATTGTCATATACTAGTCCCCTGGAGTTTGTATGATCATGAGCGAAGTGGTTTATTCCATAAGCAATCTTCATCATAAAACTCAATGATTGATATTCATATTCAGGCTTACCTTTTTATGCCATCCAAATATATGCAGATAAACAAGCGTAAACATGTGCATGATTGACTTGTGTACAACCAGGAGAATGGTTTTATGTTCCACACACATGCAAAGAAATGAATATATACATAATATAAATTTTCCATTAAGAGTGCAACCTCAAATATAGTGCTATCACATACACATACTAATCTGTTTACGTACTTCAACTTTGATTGAAAAAGAATATTGGAAGCCTAAGATACTCTCCAGTCTCCACAAGATGTGTCTTCTCGGCTTTCTTACGACCAAGGACAATGTAGATATATGGAAGGTCCATATATGTGATATGCCGCAAATGTGCCCCATACCAACCATACTATTTTGGAGCAACTCATTAATGTGAGGTGAGTATCCATGCCAAGCCACATAATGCTTAATTTAGCATCAAAGTACTTTGGTGTTTTCATTCTAATAACCATAGTTAAATATAATGCACAATTGAAGTACTATGATTCTTGCTTTGTGTAATGCCTTTTTAGATAATGAAAGATAAAACTCCCCTGGACTCTAGATTCAACGATGCATGCAACCCAAAATTAGTTCAGAGTCTGCTATGTAATAGGTGGAAAGGTGGTGAGAAGCTACAACGAGACCAATAGGAAAAGGTGTATCTACTGCTAACGACAAAGGTACTGTTTTACATTCTTTTCTTCGAAAATCTGTTTGATTTTTTTCTGTTTAATCCATAGGAGAAAATGCAAGTATTTGATATCCATAAGTTAATGCCAAATTAATGGATACTTAGAGAGAGCTTCTTGAGCCTTAAGGGATGAAAGTGAAACTCCGTCAAATTAAAGAATCATACCTTGGGAAAACAGCATTCAGGATCTTCTTCTCGCCATATTTCCTCCAGTGGAACCCATCATTTTCTGGTGTCTCAGTTAGTATCCTCCCTTTGCTGAAGAAATAAAATTAATTGAACTTAACTTTACTACACACGTCCCTAGCTAAGCTAACCATGAAATATAAATCACGGCATGCAAAGAAACAAACATATGCTACAGCTCGATGCCTCAAAGGATGAACCGGAATAACGCAAGATCTACCGACAAATTAACATTTCTTGCCTTCAATTCCTTGTATTAGCATCTCTTTCCTTCATATCGCTTTGAACGTTAGATATAGAATACCAGGGTTGCCAAACAAATTCATGCATGGTTTCCGTTTTTTGCACAGGGTTAAAGATGATATGGAGCAGGAAGTTAAAGAACAACCGGACCAGCAAAAAAAAGAACAACCGGACTAGCAACACTGCAGGCATGGGGTAATCGGGTATTGGGGTTAGATCCTCACTGAATCCCAAACACAAGTGTGTAGTAACATGGATCTGCCAGTAACGATTCCTCCCTAGCACAGATCCCCACAGATACGCCTATGCTACAGTAGTATTCCTTGAAGCAAACACAAAGTCACTCACATTGGAAGCTCCTCGCCATGGGGGCCTCGCCGGTGCTTTGCCTTCCTGGTGCGGGCAATGGCTCCATTTCGCGCCCCAATGCCACCGCCATTACCGGAGGCGCCGGCAGCATAGGCTGCCGCCCCGGGGTCGGGGGAGGAGCAGCCGTACTGCTCTCTGTTGGACTCCAGCATAGAGGCGGACGACACTAGGGCCGTGGAGATGTTGCTCACGCTGGCCAGCGCGGCGCTGCGGCGACCGAGCTCCGGGATGAGCTCCAGTTGTTGCCGGAGGCGGTCAGCCAGCTGAGCGCCCTTCCTCAGCTCCTCGATGACAGCGCCCCTCTGGTCGGAGGGCGGCGGGGACATCTCGGACTTGGGCCGCATCGCCATGAGGTGAGGGGATATTGCTCTATTCTACTGTCTTCACGGGGCGGATGTGAGTGAACTCTGTGGATTTGGATTAGGTGTTGGATTCTTAATTGGAGGAAATGGCCTAGCTGAGAGACATGAGTTGTTAAGTGTCTGTACATATATAAAAGAAATACTGTACTACTAGTATTTACCAAAAAGAGTATCTAATTATTGCGTGTTTAGGTGCAAAAGAGAAATGTCTAATCTGTGTGAACCTCAAGTAATGCCTAGCTTGATGTGTAATTGAACGTGTATTGGAGAATGAGTAGCTAGGTGAAACGCAATGACTAAAAGAGAACACTAGAGTTTAGTAAAAACCATAGTTTTAAATAGCCGGCTATAGCCCCGCTATAGTTCCGCTACAGCTGTTTGAGGTGTTGCCGCTAAAAGATTTCATGTACAGTTTACCGCTATAGCCCCGCTATAGCCCAGCTATAGCTGTTTTTAAGGGTCGCCGCTAAATGTCATAGCCCACTATTTAAAACATTGTAAAAACATAAATCCAACTAAAGTTATCTGTACGGAGTATTGTCACTTTACCCGTCTACATGCAGGATCTTGACAAGGGCGTTCCGAATGAAGATTCCACAACTTTGAGGCCGTCGTCATGACACGAGGCGGCACAGATGAAATATACAAAGTCCGTACATCATATTTTCGCCTATAAACATATATAGGTGTTGGCGCCACCTCACGTTTGGGCCAGGTCCATGTAATTTTGAAATACCAGACCATAGGCTATTTTTAGGGTTTGTATTGATAGGGAAAACAACTTAAGATGAAATTTAGTCCCACCTTGTCAAGATTGGACAAAATTCTCCTCTATTTCCTATAAATACAACCCGTAGGGCATCATTTAGATTTGAGGTTTGTTTAGATAAAAGTTTGCCATATATGCATACTTTGTGTGTTCGATGACCAGGTCAATCACCAGATTGCAAATCTTAGTTCTTACTTGTACATTGTTTGCATGTACAAATTAGACCTTCGTGTCCAGATTGATCGTGTTTTGTGTGGTCAATAGCCTCTAGGATTTAGTTTAGCGATCGCTAAGGCATGACGTCCTCGCATGTTCGTAGTTGGATCGTCAAAGTTTACTCCACCCAAGATGATAGTTACCTCTCATTGAAAGATCGGGACACCATTACCTCTATCATACACATCCCTTCTATTTTCTTATACAAGGCCACTAACTCAAATTACAAGTAGCAAGCTAAAAATTAATGTCTGCTTTGCAAGCCAACTTGTATTCTGTTTACCGGGTTAATTAATAGGGCACATGCAAATTGGAGGAAATTGAGTGGGTGTGAGGGAGAAAGTAGTTGTGAGTATGATTATAATCCACTGGATGCATGCGAGAGTTAAACCATGGGTTGCTAATATGAGGGAACATCTTTAATTTTTGCCTCTCCTACTGTTTTTGACCTTGTATAGTTGCAATATATATATCTTATTTGTATACAAAAATAGGGGAGTACTATTAATTCTTTTTTGATAAAGATACTATTCACTCCAATCCTTATTAATTGTCAATGATTTAATATGAAATTGTACTCCCTCTGTTTCTTTTTACTCCGCATATATGATTTGGTCAAAGTCAAACTACACAAAGTTTGACCAAATTTATATAAAAAAATATGAATATCTACAATACTAAAACTATATAGTATGAAAATACGTTTCATGGTGCATTTGATAATATTGATTTCATATTATGAATGTTTATATTTTTTAATATAAAATTAGTCAAACTCTATAAAGCTTGACTTTGACCAAACCTTATATGCGAACTAAAAAGAAACGGAGGGAGTACTAAATCAGCGATAATTAATATGGATGGGACGGAGTACTATTTAATCCATCGTACTATACTTTTTGAACAATGAAATATTTCAGCACTGCAAACACAAATCTTGTAATTAAATTGTAAAGGTCATTCTCCCACAGAATAGAACGAGGTCATCCATGACATTAAAAATCTTAAAGCTAGAAGCAAAAAGAAAATGTTTTCTAGAATATATGTCTAATTCAGCTAATCCAGCTCTAGATTTAGAGGTGTTTGTAAAGGGAAAACTTTGTTTTTGCCACTCTAGTTTTTGCCTACTTTGCTTATACCACTCTAGATTTTGACATAGTATCACTTTTGCCACTCTTAGTTTTGACAATACATCACAAATGCCATTCAGTGGCAAAAGCAATACCTTTTCATTTCACTTTTGCCACTCTAGATTTTGACAATGTATCGCAATTGCCACTCTAAAATTATTGCTTTTGCCACGGAATGGCAATTGTGATGTATTGTCAAAAACTAAGAGTGACAAAAGTGAAATGTCAAATTCTAGAGTGATATAAGCAAAGTGGTCAAAAGCTAGAGTGGCAAAAACAAAGTTTTCCTGTTTGTAAAATAATCAAATTAGTCGATCGACATCCACATCCCGACATGGCCAAATATAACATAGAAAACACTGATTGGTGTCCTTTAGTGGAATAACATATCCTTTTTCAGCCTTCCTCTCAAAATATTTGTCCTTGGACTCAGAAAACTATTTTTCGGTGTATGTGTATGCTGAGAAAATCTACTCCATCATTATTGTATTATTAATTAGCTGGTGCCTATGGTGGGTCCAGGACCGATATGTAGCGAAACATAAGGAGTTAATTTGTCTGTGGTCTTACATTCAGGTTTATCGCTCCCTCATTAGCAATAAATAAATAAATCCCCTAAGTTTGTCATCAGTCAATTTTTTGACCAAACTTATAGAGATGATATTAACATTTTTATAACAAAAGAATCATATCAGTTGATTCACTATGAAACATATATTGATGTATTTATCCGGTATAGTAAATTTCAACATTTCTCTATAGTATTGGCCAAAACTTAGGAAATATTTGGGAAGGAGGGAGCACAAATAATTGTGCATGCACGATAATAGGTTCAACCAGGGTATTGGAAATGTAAGCTAGAATGATACTCCGTCTAAGTGTATAAATCATCTTATGTTGTGCACCATGACACCACATGACACATGTGATAAGCAATCCAAACAATTAAAAAAAACAAATTGTGCACCGTGACCAAGGCGCGCGGGGGGAGGGGGGGGGGACACGAGAGAATTTAATGTTTTTTTTGCTAATTAATAGCATTGCATGCAATGAACTAAACACTGCATGTCGTGTTTGTTAGTTTCAAGTCATTTATGTAGAAAATATAGAACCTACAATATTCGTTGTATTGATCTAACCCTTGTGTAGGGTATATATAGAAGTACAAGAGGGATAGAGACTTAGAGTACAAGACAAGTTATGTGGTTTAAATTAATTCTATCTCTATCTCATTATCTCTAACTTAAACCCAATTATATTTCTAACATTCCCCCTCAGTCGTAGCGGGAGCGAAGCGGACGAGTACGACTGGATTTGAAGTCTTGCGCTTTCGTCGTCTTCTCCGCCGCGCCATCATCAACTGCGTCTCTGATGGGTTGGCACCTAGGGCGGTGACTGCGTCCCCTTCTGGTGCCTTCATGACTCTCCTCTATTCCCTCCCGCAGTCATAGCGGGAGTGGCGTGGATGCTGGTGACGACGCGGACGCTGTTGACTGGAGTTGTTGCCGATGTGTTGCTGTAGATCAAGCCATTATTGTCGATGTCGAGGTAGCCGATTATGGTGATGTAGCCTTGGTCGATGTAGTCGTGGTCGATGGTGTACTCATCGTGGATGATGAAGCCGCACAAAGCCGGAGGCACAAAAAAATTGCGATATGACGGAGCTGCAGACGTGGACAATGCACCTTGCGAATGTCAGAGGGTGTCGTCGACGATGAGTCCACCTGTTTTGCCAAGACCGGAGGAAACCCATCAAGCACACATAGGTTTTGCCAGAACCATGTGTCCGTGTAGGGTCGTCACTATAGTGACGTCGTGTCGATACAGTCGTGCCGTCGTGAATGACGCGGTCGATGTCGTCGTCGTGACGCGGTCATTGCCGTCGTCGAGGTCGCGTCTTGCAGAAAAATCTGTCAAAAGACGCTAGGCGGCGACGGCGTGTCGACGATGATGTTGGTAAAGACCATGTTGATGAAGACCTTGACGATGAAGTGTCGACGGTGCAGCGGCGTGTCGATGATGATGCGTCGCTTGGAGGCGTCCCTTGTGGCGACGAGGTGTCGATGCCGTGCTGTACCAAAGAAGTCGATGAAGAATTGCACGCTTTCCACACCGGCCTGACGTGTGGTTGGTGCTGATGTCGCTTCTCGTGTATTTGCTCGACGATGATCTTGACTCGTAGTCTGTTGTGATCGGACAGCTTGATGTCGTGGTTCGGCCCGGTGTAGTTCGGCTCGACGCAGTGCAGATCGGTCGATGTAGTCGTTCGGGCCGATGTAGATGGCATGTCGGCGCAGGTACAGGCGATGCAAGAGGTGGTGTAGCTCGGCTCGGTATACTTCATCGTCGTATGAGGCGCTGATCGGCCGGAGTCGATGGAGTTCGGGAGTCTGCCCTCCCGTGATCCAAGTCGCACCTCGGCAGACCTGGGGAGACGTATGGACACACGTGTCCAAGCCATGCACGCAGATATGTCACGCCACATGCACGTATGAACGTGCGATGGACCTCCTTGGTTCCGTCCGGTGCATGCCCGGCTGCTGCATATATGGCCATACGTGCCAATCTGGCTGGCTGCACGGGTGCAGATCATACACCCGCTGGATGGCTTGAGGCGATCGTGGGTCTCGCGGTGACTGCGGCGCATGGCTGGGTAGATTGTCGATGTAGAACCCGTGCGCACATGCCGCTGGTTGATGTTGCGGGCCGGAACCCCCCACGTCGACGCTGACGATCTGGCGATGTCCCTCGTGCCCCGCGCGTTGCCGTAGCGGTGCACCACCGATGTACGTCGATTTGATGACTGATGTCGATTATGCACTGCTTTTCACCGGAATTGGATCTGATCGTGGAGTTTATTTGTGCCTAATATGGGATCGATCTACAGGATGGACTAAGGAATTTCGAAAATTGGAATATATGGAATTTGAGCTAATCTAAAAAATCGATCTAATATCTAAACTAGAAACCGACCCAATCTTTGTTTGAATCGGGTGCCGCGCCCCCGGGAAGAGGAGATTAATCTCCCCGGGGGCGCCGCGCTGCGGAAGTGGAGGAAGGTAGGATCGGCGTCGTTGGACAAACCGCTCTAATACCATGTAGAAAATATAGAACCTATAATATTCGTTGTATTGATCTAACCCTTGTGTAGGGTATATATAGAAGTACAAGAGGGATAGAGACTTGGAGTACAAGACAAGTTATGTGGTTTAAACTAATTATATCTCTATCTCCTTATCTCTAACTTAAACCCAATTATATTTCTAACAATTTAAAGCATGCATAACCCACATCTATTATTGGTTGATATGTCACGAAATAAGAAACGAGATAAGAGTTAATGTACCATGCCTAAGTATTTTAAGATTATTTGGTTTTTGTAAGGTGATTTATACACCTAGACGAAGAAAGTAACAAGTTGATGACGACGCTTACCGACCGTGATAGACAGATAGCGTAATGATTCCATGTTCAATTGTTCATGCAACTGCTTGCGAGGTCGAATTAGATAGCAGCGGGTGGCTTTCGGTTCACGTGATTTTGCGACGATCTATCGAAGGGCTTCTCAGCCTGACGTAGCTCGTGTGACACCCGGTGTCTGAGCACTGAACTGATCCGGCCGGCCACTAGGAGTATTAAGATTAGGGCATGTACAATAATGGCATATTTATATATATATGCCCCATGACAAAAAATAATTTAAGATATTTATATTTATTTTTTCTTCCCAATGCAAACTACTACTAGTGGGTCTTATTAAAAAATAGAAAATAATAACTTTAGTACACATGCATCTCTACTTTTCATTTTTATCTTTTCAGTTTTGTCATCGGACCATATTTTTTCTCTTCAAGCACCCGCCTCTTGAAGAGAATCTCGCTTCTCTATCCAAACCTACTTTACGTCATATCCGATCCTACATGGCATGCGAGGCATCACCTTGAGGCTATGCATTATACACGCCCTTAGCTGAATTGCTGCATTCGGCCAGGGTGTGCCGGAGCATATGCTCACGATCAATCAGTGACGATCTGAAAACGTGTAGTAAATGCATGGGGCCTGCACCAATGGAGACGCTGTCTGCCACCCACGTTCCCATCCACCAGTCGCATCAAGCATCGCGTACATATGTGCCCCGGTTCATGCATCCACCCGCAACTTGCAAGTAACGTACGTACATACGTCAGGCCCCGCACGTCACCACCGTGACGCCCCAGTTGTTACGTCGGCACCTGCATATTTTCTGTATCGTAAATACTATAGTTCTACTAGAGTATATGATTGCCGTGTGTTGAGAAAGGGGCAAATAATTGTGTCTGTCAGCTGGCTTTTGGAGACAAATCGATTCTCCGTGTGTCGGGTGCTGCTATTCTATTCAGGTGAGACTTTTGATCAGGTGAATGGGTGCGCGTGCTTTACTACGGGAAGCGATATGATCGATGCGAGTGGGATGCAGGAGGTCGTCGACATGGATGGATGTACCGCATGGTTTCACACCGCCCGCCTCGAAGTCTCCTATACGAGACAGCGAGGCCGCGTGCATCCGTGCCGTCGTTGGCACTTTTCCATCTCGCCCTTGCTCTGTCTGCGAGACAATACACGAGCTGCCGGCGCGGATTCGCCGGATCATGCTGGGCAGATGGATCACCGTGAGTGGCGCCCAAGCAGCAGCGGTGAGAAAGGCCCAAGCGCTGGAACTCGATCTCGAACTTCTCATCGTCAGATAGGATACTATTCGAATTCAATTAAAAAAAAAGATAGTATAGTGTGCCCTCCATCAGTCTATGCTTTGGAGGAATCCGTTTCATGGCCGTTGACAAATATCAAGAGTGTAGTCTATACTTGAAAGTTTATAGGAAAATGTGCGTTACCTGTGCCACATACCACTCCACCGGCGGCAGCCACGTACCGCCGTTGGCCGCTCCGATCACCACGGCCACTGCCTCTCTCGTTGGTCACGACTCTGGTGCCATCGACCTCCGCATACCATATATCTCAAGGAAGGCCATGCATTTGAGGAGCGCATATGAAATACTCTTCAATTGTCGATTAGCTTCACTAGTGGCCAAGGGCTTCGTGAGTTTTTCCTTATTGCGGAATTCACCAGACTCAGGATAAAGCTTACTAAGGAGTCGGTTCGTACAATTCTATTATCTTGTTTTGGAGGAAGGGCTTCTCTGTTCAATGTTGGGGACCAAGAGTAATCTGTTTAGGTTTTCGGCTTCCTCCATGGTTGTGGGGTTTGTGAACTACAATGAAGGTAATATTTCCATACTTGCATGCAACTTGGGTTTTCTCTTCGGGAGACTTGGTGGTGCCAAGCCCAGAAAGGTGATTAATCAGCCGGTTCATGAGCAAGAAGAAGGGTGGACTCTTATTACCCGATCACGAAAGTCAAATTCTTATGCTGATGCGTTAAGAGCCCCAAGGATCTATGATCGTAACCAATCCAATTCCAAAAGATTTTCTCCAAATTCGGCTAACAATCTTGAAGTTGGATCACGTTCTCTGACAAAGAGGGGAGTTACTTCTATATTCAACACATTCAATCCATCAATAACACGCGTCTTGATGAGGCATGATCATCTGATATTCAAAATAATGCTAATGGGTCTGTTCTATGCTCCGCTGTGGGCCTTTATCGTGCTTTGGGCCGAATTCTAAAAACCAGCCTTTTGTCCTTGTTTCCTCCTTTCGAGACACTTTCGGCTTGCTTGCACTAATATAATCTAGTGTCGATCTTGTACGTGATGGGGCCACGTTGCCAGTGGATGTCGACTCGGTTTCAATAGCCAATATGTAGCTAATCGTGGAGCTAATTTGGCACCCACTTACCAGTCTGTTTCTGCTGCTAATTGGGAGATTACCGCGTCCTCCTTGACCTGGTACCTCGGAAAATTAATTTTGCCACTGCTCCCCCACTCGCTCAGAACATAATAGATCTTCATCACCACCATCCTCCCTTGCAATGTTTGCCACTGACCCTATGACCACCACCACTACCGTCGATCAAGCCTTTTGCTGGTTCTTTGCAAGAAATGTGAAACTTCCCTTTTGATTCGGCACTGGCTTTGATTCCACAAGATGGTATCAGAGCATTCAAATAGCCAGTCATTCGACAAGGGTTAGAGTTCTTTCCAGTCCTATTTAGCCTGCGCATTAGGAGTGGGTGATTGCTATACTATCGCTGCAATGCCCATTCTTTAGGTTCATTTCGCCATTATCAGGGAAATTATTTCTAAATTTTTGCATGATGTGAGCCAGATTGGGTTTTCTGAAATCAGTCTCTACCCCTTTGGACAAGCATATCTGAGGATTAACAGTGTTCTTGATAGAGAATATCTGATTAATCATAGTCCTCATTGGTATGCAGATGTGCACATCATTTCCAAAAGCATAATCAAGGGCTAAACTAGAGAAATCTTACCTTCAATAGGGAAATCTGAGCCCTGCTGGTAGATCTCCCTTTTGACAAAAGGAAATTGGTGGAGATTTCTAATGTTGTTAGGAGTTTTGGTAAGCTCTAGTGTGGGACAAAGTCAAATGTATTAGAACATGCTTAGTCGTAAGAATTAGAGTCGAATAACTCTATAATATTCCCACTAGTCTGGTCTTAATGGAAACCGGGGCTTTCAGTCTGAATCCTCGACTATTCCAGTTGCGTTGTTGGTCCCCCTGATGAAGATCCAATTCTCATTGATGGTAACCACCACGCTCTACTTCAACAACTAAACTTTCATCCTAATCAGCATAACCATTTCCTAGGCTCTCTGCAACAACCTGAATTACCTGATGAGATGAACCAGCAACAAGGGGGCAACCTGATCCTATGGAAGAAGGTGAAATGCATGGTTGGTGTCATTGGGCTATGCGTGCTCATAAGGATATAGTGTATCACAAACTGCATAATGGTGAGGTTTTAGAGCTCAATGATTGACTAGCACCTCTGGATGAACCACTGCTTCTGTCCTTCTCTCTTCAATCACATGCTAGTTCTGATAATTTTTTAGTTGTGTGCTTAGGCTTTTACGGTGGAATGCAGTTTTTAAGCCAGATGGGATGGGTCTCTCCCAATAAAATGTTATTTTCCCCGACTTGAGTTTGCTTCTTGGGCCACCTACACCTCTTGATATTTAGACCAACCAGCCCATGCTACATGATGTTCACAACCTATAGACCCCTTAAGAAAACCCAGCTGATCTTCACCTAGTTAATTTGCAGCCTCCTTTGGACATTAATGCCTAAGAATTCCTCCTGTTTGTGCCCTCAACTAGCTATTGCCAGTTAATCTACCAGCCAATAATTTTAATATGAATATGGTTGCTCCCCATTTTGTGGAGAATGACCTGGTGGATCCCCATGAAGTTCTTGTCATACAACTTGACCCTGAAATTCAGCAAGAGCAAGAGTTTGTTCCCGACAATATGTTTGATCGTGTGATTAAGTTGGTAGATGGTAACGAGTTGGTCCTACCTACAATGCATAATCCTGGACACAATACTTCTGTTGATGAAATTAGGGACATTGAGCATGAAGTTCAATATGTTGCGAACACTGTATCAGCTAATGCATTGCAACATGATGATATTTCTGGCCCATCTGGCAACTTTATTGGACCTTACCTAAATGTAGTGCCTCTGGTTGACCTACCCTAGTATGACTTGTCGATAACAAAGCTCTCTGGTCTGAAACTTCTGGCATGGCTTTCCTGAGAAATGTAAATCAACACTCATATGGATTTTCTACCTCAATGGAAGTTAATATGATTGGTATTGAAGGGTTGATGGCCTTGATAGAGCATTTGTACCATCAGAAGACTTTTCTTAGCTTTTTTCAATTCCAGTACATTGGGTCAATTTCATCTCCCTTTCCCTTTTAACCCCTGATAAGCTTGATTGGTTATGAGTTTCTTGTAGTCTCAAATGCGGAAAACCATCATTTCAAGTTAAGATGACCTACAATGCATTGACTTTTATATTTTTGAATCATGCCCTCTATCAAATGCTCCCATGTGTTTGTAGGGCACCCAAGAGATTTATTTGTTCTCTAAAAGGAATTGCCTTATCTACCCCTCAGGGTTAAGCTCATGCAGACCAAGAACATGTGTTGAATGTAGAAGCCTCTTCCACCAGTGCCCTTCACATGGAAGGAAAGACAAAGGACAAGTTCCACTGCTGAAATTTGAGGTAAGAAGCCTCGGATTGAAGCACCTTAATAATGGCTTCAAAAATAAAAAATATGTCATGTCATGCTAAACCACATGTTTTTCTACTAAGTTGTTGAAAATTTGAACACCTCTTATTGCAGGGTTAACCCCAAGGATACTTCTAATGAGATGCTCTCCAAAAAAGCCAGAAGGGAGGGAAGTGATTGCTGATATCTACGTTGGTATTTCCTCGAAGAGGGGAGGATGATGCATCACAACAACAATAAATATTTCCCTCAGTTATGAAATGAAGGTTATCAATCCAGTAGGAGAACCAAGCGGATCCTGCACACAAACAACAAATACTTGCAACTCAACGTGTAAGAGGGGTTGTCAATCCCTCCTCGGTGTTAAGATAGATAAAATCGTATGAGATTGGATAAATAGATCTCGCAAAACACAAAATAACATAAATAAAGAAAAAGTGCAGCAAGGTATTTTTGGAAAAATATATCTGAAAACAATATGATAGAAAATAGACCCCGGGGCTGTAGATTTCATTAGTGGCTTCTCTCGAGAAAATAGCATACGGTGGGTAAACAAATTACTGTTGGGCAATTGATAGAAGAGCAAATAATTATGACAATATCCAAGGCAATGATCATGCATATAGGCATCACATCCAAGATTAGTAGACCGACTCCTGCCTGCATCTACTACTATTACTCCACACATCGACCGCTATCCAGCATGCATCTAGTGTATTATGTTCATGGAGAAACGGAGTAATGCAATAAGAACGATGACATGATGTAGACAAGATCTATTCATGTAGGAATATACCCATCTTTTTATCCTTAATAGCAATGATACATGCGTACCTCGCTACCCCTTCTGTCACTGGGTGAGGACACCGCAAGATTGAACCCATCACAAAGCACCTCTTCCCATTGCAAGAAAAATCAATCTAGTTGGCCAAACCAAACCAAAGTTTCGAAGAAGAAATACGAGGCTATAATAATCATGCATATAAGAGATCAAAGAAGACTCAAATAATATTCATGGATAGATCTGATCATAAACTCATAATTCATCGGATCCCAACAAACACACCGCAAAAGGTCATTACATCAAATAGGTCTCCAAGAACATCGAGGAGAACATTGTATTGAGAACCGAAAAGAGAGAAGAAGCCATCTAGCTACTGCCTACGGACCCGTAGGTCTATGGTGAACTACTCACGCATCATCGGAGGAGCACCAATGAGGATGATGAACCCCTCCGTGATCGTGTTCCCCTCCGGCATGGTGCCAGAATAGGGCTCTAGATTGGATCTCATGGTTCTGGAACTTGCGATGGATGGAATTGTGTTTTGACGACTCCCCTGGGGTTTCTGAAATATTTGGGTATTTATAGAGTTGAGAGGCGGTGGAGAGCACCTTCGTGGGCCCCAGAACTCATCAGGGCATGACAGGGGCCTCCCCTCTGATGCTTCCATGGCTCCCAAGTTATCTTCTGGGCAGAAAAAATCTCAAAAAACTTTCGTGGCATTTGGACTTTGTTTGGTACTGATATTCTGTGAAGTAAAAAAACAAGCAAAAAACAGCAACTGGCACTGGGCACTATGTCAATAGGTTAGTCCCAAAAAATGATATAAAGTTGCTATAAAATGATTGTAAAACATCCAAGAATGATAATATAACAACATGGAACAACAAAAAAATTATAGATACATTGGAGACATATTAGGAAGACATATTCGAAGAAAGCAAGTCTCACTATCTCCATGTGATACCTGAGGATGTGCAAAGCAAAAGCTTCTGATGGATTGATTTTGGACAACAACAATGTTATGATGTTAGAGTCCTTGTGTAACTTTGGGCTTGGCATCTCTATATTGTTCAAGTGGTTTTATTAGTACTAGCACGTTTTATCGTGGCTCACTTTTGGAATATTTTAAATTGGAACATAAGTGGTATTAATTCCATTGAAAAATGGCTAGCTTTATCTAATAAGATTGAAGAATCTGGGTGCTAAGTTATTTCCTTATAGGAGACAAAGAAAGTACATTTGGCTAGTACTTTAGTTTTGTACAATAATATTTAACAAGTTCGAGTTTTTTCCATTTGTTAGTGCTTCTAGTGGTCTCTTGGTTATTTGGAATGATGCTATATCTGAGGGGCGCATACTATTCAACAATGACTTTGCCATTTCGATGAATTTCACATCCAATCACTCTCGGCCATCCTGGATCCTCACAATATTTATGGTCCTTGTGAAGGTGAGGCTAGAACCAAATTTATTGATTGGTTTAATAATATATAAATTCCTACTACTATTGACTAGCTCATATTGTGCGACTTAACTATATCAGATATTGAAACTATAGAAATTTCGATCATGGGAACTTGAATATGATGATGGTTTTTAACGAGAAATTACTAAACTTGGGCATGTCGAAATTCCACTTAAAGGCATAAATTACACTTGGGAGTAATATGCATGATGCTTTACTTTTGCAGGGATTAGACTAGTTATTCTCCTCTGAATGTTGGACGGATACGTCCATTTTGCATCATGCTTTTATATCAATATTTATTGCATTATGGGCTATTATTACACATTATGTCACAATACTTATGCCTATTCTCTCTTATTTTGCAAGGTTTACATAAAGAGGAAGAATGCCGGCAGCTGGGATTCTGGGCTGGAAAAGGAGCAAATATTAGAGACCTATTCTGCACAGCTCCAAATGTCCTGAAACTTCACGGATGATGTTTTCCAAATATATAAAAATACTAAGCGCAAGAACCTCACCAGGGGGCCACACCCTTCCCACGAGGGTGGGGGTGCGCCTTACCCCCTGGGTGCGCCACCTACCTCATGGGCCCCCTGGTGGCCCTCCGGTGACCATCTTCTGCTATATGGAGTCTTTCGATGGGAAAAAAATCATAAGCCATCTTCTCGGACGAAACTCCACCGCCACAAGGCGGAACCTTGGCGGAACCAATCTAGGGCTCTGGCAGATCTGTTCTGCCGGGGAAACTTCCCTCCCGGAGGGGGAAATCATCGCCATCGTCATCACCAACGCTCCTCTCATCGGGAGAGGGCAATCTCCATCAACATCTTCATCAGCACCATCTCATCTCAAAACCCTAGTTCATCTCTTGTATCCAATTCTTGTCTCCAAGTCCGGGATTGGTGCTAGTAGGTTGCTAGTAGTGTTAATTACTCCTTGTAGTTGATGCTAGTTGGTTTAATTGGTGGAAGATCATATGTTCAGATCATATATGCATATTAATACCCCTCTGATTATGAACATGCTTATGCTTTGTGAGTGGTTACTTTTGTTCTTGAGGACATGGGAGAAGTCTTGCTATTAGTAGTCATGTGGATTTGGTATTCGTTCGATATTTTGATGAGATGTATGTTGTCTCTCCTCTAGTGGTGTTATGTGAACGTCGACTACATGACACTTAACCATTATTTGGGCTTAGAGGATGGCATTGGGGAGTAATAAGTAGATGATGGGTTGCTAGAGTGACAGAAGCTTAAACCCTAGTTTATGCGTTGCTTCGTAAGGGGCTGATTTGGATCCATATGTTTCATGCTATGGTTAGGTTTACCTTAATACTTTTGTTGTATTTGCGGATGCTTGCAATAGAGGTTAATCATAAGTGGGATGCTTATCCAAGTAAGGGCAGCACCCGATCACCGGTCCACCCACATACCAAATTATCAAAGTACCGAACGCGAATCATATGAACGTGACGAAAACTAGCTTGACGATATTCCCATGTGTCCCCGGGAGCGCTTTACATCATATAAGACTTTGTCCAGGCTTGTCCTTTGCTACAAAAGGATTGGGCCACCTTGCTGCACTTTATTTACTTTTGTTACTTATTGCTCGTTACAAATTATCCTATCACAAAACTATCCGTTACCACTTATTTCAGTACTTGCAGAAAATACCTTGCTGGAAACCGCTTATCACTTCCTTCTGCTCCTCGTTGGGTTCGACACTCTTACTTATCGAAAGGACTACGATAGATCCCCTATACTTGTGGGTCATCATGGACCATTAGTTTACATAGCACCATTGCTCTGCCCCTTGCTATGTGACAGCCTGGTTTTGCCTTCTCCCTTTTTTTCCAGACTTCTTTTGCCTCTGCTTTGAATTTTGGATTTTTGAATCAATTCAAATGGACTTAAACACTTGGGCATGTCTTTGATTTTCACCCAAGTGACCCATCCATCTCTTAATCATCATTCTTTCTCTGAAATCTCAAAAATAACCCAAGGAATATTTTTCATAAAATAAAAATATTCATTTTCTTCTATTAAACTCAATTCAGAAACTTATGCTCCAAAGCAACCCCCATTTTTCTTGCTCCCAGAAATCTGAAAAAACTCCCAAATATTTTTTGGACCTTCGCACACCTCCCTGAGCAAAAATATTGCATAACTTTTTGGAATATTTTTGCTACAAACAATCATTTCTGTTCTGGCCTCAAATTGGAGTTTCTACAACAAGTATACTTTTCCTTGATCCAATGAGGCTGATTTTTCTTGAGCCTCATTACCCTCCTAATTAAAGCTTAACCCCAGGAGATTAGCCCTAATCTCATTCTAGAAGCCATCCTAACTTGGTGCCCAAGTTTCTGTCCAAAAACTTGCTGAGTAGCTCTAGTCTTATCTGGTCGGGGCAGTGTGCCGCCTCCTCATTTAGACCAAACACTACACGGACAATACACTAGACAAGGTTCGGGACCGCCTGGGTGTTGTTTTGACCATGCTAGCATGGTGACCGCGTGAAGACACGACCCTGGCAATGCATCCGACGCGCTCTGCGCTGTGCCCGTGCGTTTGTTCGTCGTGTGATCGTTCTAGAGCTCGCCGATGACTGCCGCATCGCACCATTGTCCTCGTCTCATCACCATTGACCCCTCCCTGCCGCTCGCCAATGTTGGAGCAGCCGCAACGAGCATGGGCACGTCGTGGCCAAAGCACAGTGCACCTGTACCCCTGTCTTCTTCCCCAACCGTCTCATGTGCTCGTCTTCGAGCTTCACAGTGGCCGCATGAGCTCTGAAGCCTTGCCCCTTCCCTGCTGGCGCTCCTCGTCGCTATGCGCCGATATCAGAGAGCTCCGGTAGAGATGAGACCCCCTCCCCCTCCGCCTATAAATTAGGACCCCCTCCAGCCTCTTCGAGCACTTCAAGCTCACCTCCCAACCTCGACAAAACCGTAGCAAAGCCGCAGCCCGGCCGGGCAGGCCTCTGGCCGCTGTCCCTGACCCGAGCTCACCGGCGATCTCCATAGCTCCTCCTCCTCATTCCAGTGCCCCGTGAGCTCAATCCACTCCTCGGGAGACTCACTCGTGGCCCACTGGTACAGTCCGAACCCGTAGGAGCCACTGGTTTAGCCTCACGTCGCCGTCATCTTCAACTCCGGCGAGCTCTGGCTTCTACAGCCGCTGGAGAAGCCCTTTCCGACCCCATCTATCCACCTCTAGCCACACCACGGGTAAAGGCAGGTGCGCGAGCGTCTCCTCTATCCACCCATACCTCTCGATCTGGCCGCCGAGCTCTCCTTGCCGGAGAAAGCGTCGGCGAAGTGCTGTCTGTCTTTGTTTTCTCTCTCTTTCCAACGACCTGACGTGTGGGGCCCGCTATCAGCCTAACCACTCGCGCCCGAAGCGGTATGAGTGGAGGCGTATTCCTAGAATACGCCATCGACGTCACCCCCTGATTTTCTTTTAATTCAAATTTAAATTAATCTTTGACCAGCCATAACTTTTAAACCATAAGTCCAAATGAGTTGATTCTTTTTGCATTGTGTTTGTTTTGAAAAGTTCTAGCAGCACACCAAAGTGGAGATTTTTCCTTGCTGTCTAGAATTTCTGGTGATTTTCAGAATGATTCTTGATATTTTCTTTTGTTGTTGTTAATTATTTTCACTGGGAGAAGCTTGTCTTGAAGATAACCAGGACGAGTGTGAACCTCCTCTGCACTAAGGCAAGCCACACCAACATTTTTATGGTGTCACTTCAATATCTATGATTTTCCCAACTTGAATATGAGTTATTTTTCATGCATTTAATTATTTAAATAAATATTGCTTATGTTAACCACTTTTTCCTAATTGAAATGCTTAGTTTACAATACTGTTTGAATGTTTGGCTAGTTTAAGCCAGTAGAAGAAATTTAGATTGAGTGGTTATGATTTTGGATATGAATGATGATAGTTTCACTATGTGGTTAATTGATTTTTATATATATTATGGTATAACCAAAATGATGAGTGCTAAAACTAGCACAGTAAAAACCAGTAGGGTTAAATGATGAGTAGCGCAAGAAGAAAACTTTGACGATGTTGATCTGTTTACTTTGAGTGGTATATGATGCACGTGAGTAGTTGCATGTTCATGGCATTTTGTGGCTCGAGTTATTTTATTTCAATTTAAAACCGATGTTAATTCTACTTGAACATAACATTCATCGAGTCATGGTGCCACTGAATCGAGTTTTCCCAAGTGCAACCACATTTGCCTTTATGGGAAGGTCGTTATTCGGTCCGTTGTCATGCCTTTGGTCGATACCTCCAATGAGGGAAGGTTATGGGCGTGCGGTACCTTGGCCCGATAAGCAGACATAACCTTGTGTGCCCATTTTTTGTTATGGTACCTTGTCCCCGATTTGAACCGTTTTGCCACGACGGTGGCCGTTGATGCCTTTGGTAGGCACGGGGCCACTCATGACTTAGCCTAGTGGGGAGTTAGTCGAAGTGGCCAACAGAGTGTCATGGCAATGGGAGGGTTCTGTCGGAATGCCGTTGGTCCACCCGAATGGGAAGACAAGGCCATGGGTTCTGTGGTGTGGGTAAAGTGCGCTACCTGTACAGAGTGTATTTCAATCTATCGATAGGCGCGTCCTTGATTGCGGACATAGCTCATGAGTAAGTCACACCATGGATCAACATTAATAATTAACCTTGCACACTAAAGTTTGTGTTTGGCACTGGTTATGTGATGATTTGTGAGATCATGAAGATGATCGTTGCGGGGTGATGTCTACTACGCAAGTTTATTCCTGTAGACACATGTTGGGCCTCCAAGCGCAGAGTTTTGCAGGACAGTAGCAATTTTCCCTCAAGTGGATGAAGTAAGGTTTATCAATCCGTGGGAGGCGTAGGATGAAGATAGTCTCTCTCAAATAACCCTGCAATCAAATACAAGAAACCCTACAACCCTGCAACCTAGGCGTACGGACCCTAGGCAAATTGTATAGGTGCACTAGCTCGGCGAAGATATGGTGATAAAAGTGTAATATGGATGGTAGAAATATATTTTTTATAATCTGAATAAATAAAAACAACAAGGTAGCAAATAGTAAATGGGCACAAAAACGGTATTGCAATGCTTGAAAATGAGGCCTATGGTCTGTACTTTCGCTAGTGCAATCTCTCAACAATGCTAATATAATTGGATCATATAACCATCCCTCAACGTGCGATGAAGAATCACTCCAAACTTCCTATTTAGCAGAGAACATAAGAAAAAATTGTTTGTAGGGTACGAAACCACCTTGTTGGGGATAGAGCTATCAGTTATGACCCGCCCAGGAGGGGCCGGGTCAGCCCTAATGGCGGGTTACGTAAGAAGCCCAGTAAGCATTAAGATGATAGTTTATCAAGTCTTACAGAAAGCCTAAAAGGCCTAGATGCGGCTTAAAGGCCCAAATATTGTAAACCGCTATATGTAAGGAAAGACTTGTAAAGAAAGTCATGTAAAAGAAGTCACCGAGCCGGACATGATTTATGAGCCGGCCGGGACTCTCTAGGCCACCAGGCGTCAACCCGTGTATATAAGGGGACGACCGGTGGCGGTTTAGGGCAAGAAACAAGAGATCGATAACCAAGCCGGCGAGTTAGCCTCTTGGTGATCGAAACCCTAGCAATACCAAACACAACTAGACGTAGGCTTTTACCTTCATCTTAAGGGGCCGAACTAGTATAAAACCTCTCGTGTCCTTTGTCCCGATTAACCCCTTTAAGCTTCCTAGTTGCGATGGCCCTACGACTAAGTCCTTCCACTAGGACATCTGCCGTGACAATTCCACGACAGTTGGCGCCCACCATGGGGCCAGCGCACGGTGGATTTGAGTTCTTGAAGGGCAACTTCGAAGGGCTCAAGGGATACGCTGTGGGCCGGATGACCAAGAGTCATCGCGGCAAGCTCTACATCGACGACGAAGGCTGGGGCCCCGAGGCTGGCTCAATTGTGTACGGGTACCGGGCCCCCTTTGATGGAATTCATGTCTTCATCAGCCGGATTGGCGAGTCAGGCCCTGAGCCGGATGTCCACACCGACCTCGTCGAAACGGCTCGGCGCGCGAGGGCCACCCGTGTTCAATCTGTCATGAGGCATGCCTTCATAGGCCGCGTCCACGGCGGTGAATACTCTGAAGGATCAGTGGAGGGCCGTGAGACGGCCGTCTGTTTTGACACTGCATCATCAACGGGCGAGACGGACTCTTTGTATCAGCTGCAGGATGGCATGCTCGGGGTTGTTCCGATGGCAGCAGTATTCCGGACCCCCTTGAGCCGCCAAATTGGGCCGGAGTCTTCATGGGAGGAACACAGCCCGGACAGAACTCCACAGCAGCAGCAGCAACAACAACCATCGGGTCGGCTGCCGCCGGGTCAAGAGACCCCGCACGCCCCCAGCTCAGATTCTGATGGACCTCATGGATAAACTGATGACCTTGTTGAGTGCCATGGTAGAACTGGCGAATCAAGCTTAGCATGATGCAGAGGTGGCACGTGTACGTGAGGAGATGGTACAAGCCAAGGAAAACATAGCCGCAGAGGAGGTTAGGATGGAAGCGGAGCGGGCGGCTTTGGACACACGTGCTCAGCACCTTCAGGCGGAGACTTTCCGGCTCCCGGTGGACCTAAACATGTCGAACGAGGTCATGAGGAGAAGGCACCAGAAAACTTAGTCACGTCTACCGCTGACACTCGATCCTCAGAACCTTTTTCATACACCCGGGGCCGGGGCAAGTAACCCGCCGGAGGCAAATTAGATCACGACACCCGGAGCACCAGCTCAGCCGCGCACCATGGAACCACCTCGTATACACACCGCTCCGCCTCTTTATGTGCCAACACCGCTGGGTCACTTCTCCAATCCCCTGGAAAACCTCATTGAAGCTTCGGCCCGTTTGGCGGCTCTCCCAATGGAAGGTGACTCTCCGGCAGCGATCGAAACACGAAGGGTGAGAGAACTTCTTCAAACAGCTATGGCATAGCAGGATGCATACTCCTACAGTCGGGACAAGATCCATTCAACTCCTCGCCCAAGCCGGAGCCCAAGCTACAGTAGGCATATGGAGTCAGCTGACATGTCAAGCAATGCTCAATGCCGCAACCGGCCGCACAGGTATGAGCCGGTGCAGGCTGGAGCCATTAACTTGGTGGATCAGGGGAGGATCCGGTAAGAGGCGGAGCGAGCGGTTCAACTGGCAGTAGAGCAGGCGGCTCATCAAACCTTTCTGGCTTACCCAGCAACCTCAGTTGAGGCAGGGGTGACCACAAGAACCAGAGGTGTCCCTTGCCTGGTGCCAGTCATACGTAACGAGCGTTTGCCAAAGGACTTCAAGGGGCCCCGTAAGGTGCCTAATTACATGGCCGACTTACAGCCTGGGGCTTGGATTGAGAGTTATGAGATGGCTATGGAGTTGTTGGAGGTCAGCGACGCGGCAATGGCCAAGTATTTCACTATGATGTTGGATGGAACAACTCGTACTTGGTTGAAGGGGTTGCCACCCAATTCTATCGGCTCATGGGCGGAGTTGAAGGCTCGGTTCATCCAGAACTTCAAAGACACATGTAAGCAGCCTATGTTGATTGTGGACCTGACTAATTGTAAGCAAGAGGACGGTGAGTCTACAACCCATTGGGTGCGCCGGGTCAAGGAGATAATACATTCGTCTGATAAGATGGATGCCGGCTTAGTAGTCTTAATGTTGGAGAAAAATTGCCATTTTGAACCTCTGAAGCAGAAGTTGGGGCGGCTCAAGCGTGACTGCAATGACATGGGCCAGCACATGGTGGCTCTCGTCAAGTCTGCTGATTCTGATAGTACCAAAGACCCGTTGTCTGACGAAGAAAAGACAACGAAGGGAAAGAAGAACGGCAACGGTAAGGGTCACCAGCATAACCCACCAAATCAAGGAGGTAATAAACGTAAGGCTGATGAGTTTGTCGCTAACACCAATGCGCAGGGCGGAAATCAACGGCGCAAGGACAGGCAACCCCCTCGGTCGGGCGGGTCAGGTCCCACCCTTGAGCAACTATTGAATGAGCCTTGTCCAAGGCACGACACCCGGGAGAAGCCAGCCACCCACCTCTGGAAAGATTGTACAACCATGAAGGCGTTTAAAAATTCAAACGCGTTTGATGGAGGTCACGGCCCAGGTGGCGGTTCAGGTGGAGGCGTTTTCCATGGCCCGGACGCTGGTTCAGGTGGAGGAGGATTTCAGGTCAGGGCCATCCTGGTAACCAAGGAGGATATAATCCACAACCCGGCCAAGGTAATCAGTAGCAATAGTCCGGATATCAGAGCAACCCAAAATAGCTGAATAGTGGGCAATACCATGTCTTCACCACTAGTTTATGTAAGAGGGACCAGAAGCTTCACAAGAGGGCCGTCAATGCCGTTGAGCCAGTGATTCCACGTTACTTATGTTGGTCAGAGCAACCTATTGTGTGGAGCAGAGAGGATCACCCGCCCCGGGTTGATAATCGGGGTCACTTGGCCTTGGTACTGGCGCCTCAGGTTGGTGGATATAAATTCACTAAGGTACTCATGGATGGAGGCAGCAGCATCAACATCCTCTACTATGAGACGTTTCGCCGAATGGGATTGACTGATAAGAGTCTTAAACAATCCAACACTGTTTTCACGGTGTGGTACCTGGCAAGTCGGCATACCCAGTTGGTAAGATCGAACTGGAAGTAGCCTTTGGAGATGAGTATGATTCCAGAGCAGAAAAATTAACCTTTGAGGTGGTTAAGATCAAAAGCCCATATCATGCTCTGTTTGGACGGCCGGCTTATGCCAAGTTCATGGCCCGGCCGTGTTATGTATATTTGTAGCTCAAGATGTCGGGTTATAAGGGCACCATTACAGTACATGGGAGCCGGGAAATAGCCTTGAAGTGTGAAGAAGGTGATGCTGCCTATGATGAGTCTGTTCGTGCAACAGAGGAGTTAAAGTTTTACAAGGATCACGTTGACCCGGTAGACATGACGTCGTTAAAGAAACCAACAACAGAGCATGAGCCGGTGTTGAAATTCAAATTAGCTGATGACACCAAGATGGTTGACTTTGTGCCTGGCGACTCATCCAAGCAGTTCATCATCAGTGCAAACTTGGATCCCAAATAGGAAAGCACGCTCATCGAGTTCATCTGTGAGAACCGGGACATCTTTGCATGGAAACCTTCGGACATGTCGGGTGTCCCGAGGGAACTTGCTGAGCACACTATCAATATTGATCCAAAGTTTAAACCTGTTAGACAGTTTCTCCGACGGTTCAATGAAGAAAGGCGCAAGGCCATTGGAGAAGAGGTGGCCCGGCTCTTGGCGGTCGGGTTCATTGTAGAAGTCTTTCACCCAGAGTGGTTAGCCAACCCGGTGCTTGTACTCAAAAAGAACGGCACCTGGCATATGTGTGTGGATTACACCGATTTAAACAAGGCTTGTCCGGCTGACCCCTTTGCCCTCCCCCGTATTGATCAGATCATCGATGCTACAACGGGTTGCGCACATTTGAGTTTCTTGGATGCTTATTCAGGTTATCATCAGATCAAGATGGCAGTCAAAGATCAGGAGAAGACGACTTTTATCACTCCTTTTGGAGCTTTCTGCTATGTGTCTATGCCTTTTGGGCTTAAGAGTGCCCAGGCGACTTACCAACGGTATGTGCAGAATTGTCTTCATGATCAGATTGGGCGTAATGTTCATGCTTATCTGGATGATATAGTGGTAAAATCCAGGAAAGAGGAAACCTTGGTCACAGATCTGAAAGAGACCTTCGATAATCTCCGGGTCTACAAAATGATGCTTAACCCGGCTAATTGTGTTTTTGGAGTCCCAGCCGGCAAGCTCTTGGGTTTTTTGGTGTCCAACCGAGGTATTGAAGCTAACCCGAAGAAAATCAAGACAATTACATCCCTGGCCAAACCAACATGCATCAATGACGTTCAACGGCTGGCGGGTCGTGTTGCTGCTTTGAGCCGGTTCATAAGCCGGTTAGGGAAGAAGGCGATGCCTTTGTATCCGATGATGAAGAAAACATATGACTTTGTTTGGAGCGATGCTGCCAACTCTGCTTTTGAAGATCTGAAGACACAGCTTGCTGAGCCACCGGTCCTTGCTGCTCCAGTTGAGAAAGAGCCGCTGTTGTTATACATAGCCGCCAACTCACGAGCTGTTAGTGTGGTGATTGTAGTGGAGCGCAAGGAGGTTGGCAAGGAGCACCGGGTTCAACGGCTGGTTTACTATGTAAGTGAGGTATTAATTGAATCCAAACAATGATATCCACATTGGTAGAAGCTCGTATATGGGGTGTTCATGGCGAGCCGGAAGCTTAAACATTATTTTCAGGGTCACCCAATCACGGTGGTTAGCTCTGCTCCTCTGGGAGACATCATTCAAAACAGAGAAGCCACTGGACGAGTCGCCAAGTGGGCCATTGAGCTTGGGTCTCATGGGTTGAAGTATGCACCACGTACTGCGATCAAGTCTCAAGCACTGGTTGATTTTATTAATGATTGGACAGAGATGCAGATGCCGAAAGAGAAACCAGACAACACATATTGGACTATTCACTTTGATGGGTCCAGACAACTGGAAGGCTCGGGGCTGGAGTTGTTTTAACCTCCCCTCGAGGTGACAAATTTTGTTATGTGTTGCGGCTGATGTTTCCGTGTACTAACAACACAACGGAATATGAAGCTTTACTCCATGGTCTTCGAGTGGCCAGAGAGATGAGCCTGAGCCGGGTCCGGTGTCTTGGCGACTCAGATTTAGTGGCTCAACAAGTCTCAGGTAAGTTGGATTCCAAAGACCCTCTCATGGCGGCTTATCGCCGGGAAGTTGATGCTGTTGCAGGGCATTTTAAAGGTCATCAGGTGGAGCACATTGACCGTAGGAAGAATGAAGCGGCTGATGCTTTAAGCCGGGTGGGGTCTCAGCGAAAACCAGTGCAACCTAACACCTTTTTGGATGTTTTGCATAACCCGTCTGTCAAGCTACCCACGGAAGAAGATCTAGCCGTTCCTGACCCAGAGGCACAGTTGGTGGCGGCTCTTCATGTCATCCCAGATTGGACAGTGCCGTTCTTGGCTTACATGACCCGGGGAGAGTTGCCAGCGGATGAGACCCTGGCTCGATAGATAACCCGGCGGTCTAAGTCAATGACGATTTCTGATGGAGAACTATACCATCGTAGTGTCTCTGGAGCGTTTCAGCGGTGTGTTTCCCTTGAAGAAGGCCAAGAAATACTTGTGAGATCCATGAAGGCGATTGTGGTCATCATGTCGGGTCAAAATCTCTGGTGGCCAAAGCTTTTCGTCACGGTTTTTACTGGTTGACGGCTCACGCTGATGCAGAGGATCTGGTCAGCAGATGTGATGGATGTCAAAAGTTCGCACGACGAGCACATGTGACGGCTCAAGAGCTCCGTATGATTCCAATCACTTGGTCATTTGCCGTCTAGGGGCTTGACATGATGGGACCTTTCAAAAGGTCTAAGGATAAAAAGACACATCTTTTAGTGGCAGTTGATAAATTCACAAAGTGGGTTGAGGCAGAGCCGGTGAGTAAGTGTGATGCGGCCACGGCGGTTCAGTTCATGAAAAAGGTGATCTTCCGTTTTGTTTTTTCACACAACATTATCACTGATAATGGCACTAATCTATCCCAAGGGGCCATGGAGGAGTTTTGTCAACGTGAGCATATTCGGCTTGATGTTTCTTCCGTAGCTCATCCTCAATCTAATGGTCAAGCTGAGAGAGCAAATCAGAAAATTTTAAAAGGTCTTAAGCCCCGGCTTATGGTTCCCTTACAGCGAACGTCGGGTTGTTGGGTAGAGGAATTACCCTCGGTGCTGTGGAGTATCAACACCACACCTAACAGGTCTACAGGTTACACACCTTTCTTCATGGTGTATGGAGCAGAAGCAGTGTTGCCCAGTGACATCCGTCATGACTCGCCCCGTGTGGTGGCTTATGTTGAAGCTAATAATGAACAAGCCAGACATGATGCACTCAACTTGTTAGATGAAGAAAGAGACTTAGCAACAGCTCGATCAGCAATTTATCAACAGGACCTGCACCGTTATCACAACCGCCGGGTTAAGTCTAGGACTTTTCAGGAAGGCGACCTGGTGCTCCGGCTCATCCAGGATCTGTCAGATGCACACAAATTACCCCCACCTTGGAAGGACCCTTTGTGGTTAGCAAGAACTTAAACAACGGGTCGTATTACCTCATTGACATTCGAGAGCACAAAGACTCACGTAAGTCGGAGGAGGAGACCCGCCGGCCATGGAACATTGCTCAACTTCGGCCATACTACACCTGATCCAGCGGCTCTCATCATGTACATACTTTAACATTGTATGTACCATGATAAGTAATAAAGCAGGACCATCGGTCTCTTTTCTTTCAAAAAATAACGCATCTTTGTTATTTCTTATTTTCAAATGACTATTAAGGAGCTGATCATATTTGAATCAAGTCTAACCTTCTTTGGTCGGGCTTATGATCGTATTCGAATCTAGCTGCAACTATCATGGTCACTTGGGGGCTTCCTGTTCAAACATAGGTCGTTTTCGAACCAAAGAGAACATAGCTGTCGTAACCCTCTTGATCGGCTCAAGGCCAAACTCACTAGGGGGCTTCTTGATCGTATCTGAATCATAGCTTAACCCCTTTTGGGTTCGACTTGGATCGTATTCGAATCAGGGTCGTTAAAAACCTCTCAAGGTCATTTGGGGGCTTCCTGTTCAAACATAGGTCATATTCGAACCAAAGAGGACATAGCTATCGGTACCCTCTTGATCGGCGCAAGGCCAAAGCCACAGGGGGCTATATGGTCGTATTCGAACCTTAGCTTAACCCCTTTGGTCCGGTTTTCTGATCGTATTCGAATCAGAAACCCCCAACCTTCAAATACAAGGTTAAATTATTTATTACCTGTTATTTGCCTTTTAGTTCTTTGTTGTCTTAATTTCACAAATAATTAGCATGGTCTTTTTCGCCGGCTGGACTATTTGACAATGAAGCCACCAAGGTATGATGATCATTAAGTATTCAGAAGTATTGACTTCTCAAAAAGATGGAGTTATCAACTTCATTACCTGGGTTATTTAAACCGGTGGTCTAAGGATCAAAGGTACAAGTATGGCTATTGTTTATACGCAATTGCCTGCTGCATTAACCAAAGGGTTAGTTTCAGCCTTGTTCTTTTTTTATATCTATTTCTGTTTTCTATTATGATAAACATATTGGCTATAAGCCGGGTGTTTTAACCCGTTCGGTACTAAGCCGCCAAGCCCGTTTTTTCTCTTGTATTGACAGGAACAGAGCTGAAGTACTACAGGGACAATCATAAATATGATGCATATATTGACATCAGGAAACACAGAATCACATACAAGTGTTTTATGCGCGATGGCATAACCAAAGCATGCAGTTTTTTCACAGCTAAACTATTACAAGGCTTTTATAAGCCCATGAAGATGGTTATTGCTCCTCCCTCGCCGGTTCACCGCCCTCTGTTGACTGGAAGCTGGGTTTTGACCAGTCAAAACCATTCATGGTGACAAATTCTGCTTCTTCGTCAATTAGGCCGGCCGGGTCAACTTCTGGGGCAAATGCATTTTCACGAACAGGCGGGATTAAATCTGTCACCTTGTACGAGGGAGTTGCCATCTTCTTATTTTCAACATAAAAAACCGGCTGATACTTGTCGATGTTGGTTTCATCTCCAAGAATAGTTGCCTGAGGTTGCACCTCCCTCACGCAAGCAACGAAGTCGTCCTGTTCAAACAGTGACCCATCTTCCTTTACCGTGGGGTACCCTCTGGCTACATCAGCCGGGTCTAGATCTGGCACCCAAGCCTTGGAGCGGCTTAGGGCAGTCAAAGCTCTGGCTCTGGCACAGGAGCACTTAACCTCTTGGAACCTAGAGGGCAAAATTGACAGCTTCTTTAAAACATCGCTGAGCCGGTTGGGTCCTTGATTGGCAGGAGAGATAGCGGCGAGTGCTCGCTGTGCACCAATGTACAACTGTTCTACCAAGGTATAGACCGCCTTCAGCTTAACCACGTGGTCCTGACTCAGATTCTTGCTTCGAGGGCCTGCATATGTTTTGAACACAAAGGGTCAGCTAGCGGCTTACAGTCCGGATCAAAAGAAGGTAAAAAGTCAGTACAGATGGCTTACCAAAGATGGCGGACACCATTTGTGACACCCGTCCCTTTAAACCTTTCAGCTCTGTTGAAACCTCTTCAAGGGCTGCTTCGGCCTTCTCGGCGCGTTGTGTCAGAAGCGTTTTTTCTTCTGCCCAGGTTTTCTTCTTGGCAGCGAAGCTGGTCTTTAAATTTTCCGTCTCAGAGAGACTTATTTGCAATTTGGAGTTAGCAGATTTGATTTCTGCTTCCCGACCTGCTAGCCGGGTCTTCGCATCAGTCAATTGCGAGTTCAGTTCAGATAAGGCATTCTGCAAAAAAAACGTACCCAGATGAGTCAAGATTCAAGTCTCAAGTACTTTACAAAAAAACACTTGACACTTTGGGGCTAATGTATGCCAAAACAATTTCTTATGACTCTAAAGACATACTTTAAGTCCCAGGTACTTTACAAAGTAACAACACTTGGCACTTGGGCTAATGTATGCTATTCATCAAGTTTCTCAAGGTTAAGCCGGATTATGAAGTTCTTAGAATACAATACAAGACAATTTAAAGTACCGGCTCATTTATGATCAAAATGAACCGGCCCTTGGGGACTACAGGTGAAGCTTTGTTCTATTTTATTGAACTCAAGAAAGGTTTCAAAGGTAAACGTATTGGCCTATATTATAAAGTCTACAGATCATTCTGGTTCTCTCATAATCTGAAAACTTGGGGGCTGGCGGAATATAGATAAGCCGGAAGAAACATACCTTGTATTTCAGCTGCAACTGTTTGACCATTTCGATCTCTGAGTCACGACTGGAGTGCACATGGCTGAGATAGCTGGATAAATATCGTTGGTATTTAGATGATCATAATGTGCAACATCAAAGCGCACTTTCTGTCTCTCCAATGCCTCTTGTTTCACCGTGTGGCGAGCCAACACGGCTGGATTCCCCGGCTCAACAAAGCGGCTCCCGGTGATCAAAACGTCTTGCGCAGACGGTGATGGCGGGTTGGCTGAGCTTGATGGTCCAATTGCGGAAGGGTTCACAGTGGTGTCATCAAACGACGGCTCAGGAGGATTTGCTTCTGCATTGACAGGCGGGTCTTCTGGAGTTTCAGTTGATGGAGGAGAAGGTGGCCTTGCCGGTTCAGGAGCAAGGACCGGCGGGTCTTCCGCTGGTCTAGTCACCTTGGCCTTCTTAGACTTAGCTTGGCCACTAAGTGAAAGATTATAGGACTGTCAGTATAAAGAGACAATTTGAAAAACACGGATGACAAAGGGTTTTTTCTTACCCAGGGGCAGTCTTGAAGGCCGAAAACTGGGTTTGAGACGAATCGCCAGAAGAGCGAGATAACTCCTGCAAAGATAAGACAAAGTAAGTAATACAAGGAAGGACATCCATTGACAGAAAGTTGAAGACAAAGAAATAAACCTCATTCTGGCGTTTTTGGGGAGTTTGTTGAAGAACAACAGCCGGTTCGTCTTCAGTCCGGGCTTGACGGCGGCTCTCATGTTGCTGCTTTTTCAAAAGAAAGTGAGGGTCCAGATAAGCCAAAGGGTGTGAAAACCTTACTTTCCGGGTTACGACTCGAAGTTTCTATCTTGGCAAATGTGCTGAGTCGGAGGAAATAGTTACCTCTTCTTCCACGGCCTAACTGGCCCCAATGTCGTCCTGGTAATGATCAGTGTTAATAAGATTATTAAAAAATCGGCCAAGGGAGTCAAGGGCTACCTCTGACTTAGAAGTTTCGTCGAGTTTCATCATGTCTTCAACAATGCTCCTCATCTTCTTTTTGGACCTCCAGGTCATTTTCTTGGCGGTTATGGCAGAGACTCTTGCTTTCTTGGCAGCTTTGTGGTCATATTTTACCTTCCAGAAGTCAGATTTGGTCGGCAAACAGGTAAAAACAAGATGAAAGGTTAGGAAAGTGTTAAATAATACGGCTGAGAAAAATACAAAGGAGAGAGATCAAAGTCTCCTTACTTCTGGCACCAGATTAAGCTTGCAGAAAGGGTTTAACCCAACGATACTGCAGTCTTCGTACTTTCCGTTCACCAGAAGGGTTGACATTGAAACAATATCTGCTTCCATTAATTGAATGGGGTTGTGATGAAGAGAGTCATCTGGGCCTCCACCGTACTCGTACATCAATTTTGATCGACGGCTCAGAGGAATAACCCGGCATGAGATCCAGCAGCGGGTCAGATCAACTCCAGTCAAGCCGTTCCCTAATAAGACGTTAATCCTTTTTATGGATGGGATCAGCTTCCTACGTTCGGTAGTTGTAAGCTTATCAGGGAGCGCGAATTTGGAGTCAAGACGCTCGGCGCGATAACCCGGCAGTGGCTTCTCATTTGCTGGTGAAATATCTTGACAGTAGAACCAAGTCTGGTCCCAGTCTTTGGGATGACTCGGTAAGACTATGAGGGGGAAAACAGCGCCCTGCCGATGCTGAATTGAGATGCCTCCAAGCTCCAAGCTAAGGCCGTTGGTGCACTCATTCTGCCGGTTCAGATAAAAATATTCTCTGAACAGCTCCATGGTCGGCTCTTCCTGAAGGTACACCTCACAGAGCACTTGGAAATTGCAGATATTAGATATGGAGTTGGGCCCGATATCTTGAGGGTGAAGTTTGAAAAAGTGGAGGACCTCTCTGAAGAACTTTGAGCCGGGCGGTGAAAAGCCACGGTTCATATGGTCAGTAAAAACAATCACTTCGTCGTCTCTTGGATTGGGCCGTTCTTTCTCCGGGTCAGGAGCATGGTAAGACATGACGATTTTCCCTGGCAAAAACCCTATGGAAAAGAACTCCTTCAAACGTTCCTCGGTTACGGTTGAGGGAACCCAGTTGCAGATGGTTGGCGCTTTGGACGACATGATGTTCAAAAATGAACTGAAAGAAACACAACATGCCGGTTCAATTCAATGGTGAAATTAACAGTTAAATGATGATAATACAGGGAAGTAATGGCGGCTTAGTTAAGGGATAATGTCATATAAGGAAAAGTAAGCTGACACAGTAAGCCGCCATGACTATAGATATTTGAGAAAAGCAAATTCAGCTAAGTGTTGAGACAAACAAGTTTCCTAATTGCTTGGTATTATTCTAGATCAAATGGCTATTCAAAATGGGAAAAAATCTAGACCTAAAAAGATTAGCGCAGATGAGTCTGTGAGTTCTAATGAGATCTTTGAACCAGAGAAAGGGATCTGTGGGCATAAAGAGTAGGCACAAAAACACTACCGCACAAGCATATATATCTTTTTGGATCAAGAAGAGGCCTGCGGTGGAAGAACTACGAAGAACTGCGATGAACTATGAAGAACACGAAGAAGTCTGAAAATCCTAATACGGATCTGAGAAGTGAAAACGAGAACACTTACAACCACGGATCTTGTGCGGAGGTCGCCGCCGTTCTCTGGACCGATTCGGGTTGATGTAGCCGCCAAGGTCGACGGAGATGGAGGAGAAGCGCGGCGGCGGTGAAGCTCGAGCAGTAGGAGGGTGCGAGAGGAAGAAGACGAAGAGAGAGAGAAGAATGAGGAAGGCCAAGGCATGTCTATTTATAAGGAAAAATGTGAACAGACGGGCGCAAAAATCAAGGAAGAGCCAATAAATGTTATCCAACTACACAAACGCCTCGATTCTCGGAAGACATTAAAGGTGAAGATCCATTGGGAGATGACGTCATAGAAGTTTTTTGCGTTTCCAAGAGATGACGTCATGGCGGGTTACAAAAACTTCTGTGAGGATAAGAAGATGGATTTTGTCTAAGTGTTGAAGATTGACAAAGAACGAATTTCAAAGTCAACCTGGGGCCTAATGTTGGGGATATAGCTATCAGTTATGACCCGCCCAGGAGGGGCCGGGTCAGCCCTAATGGCGGGTTACACAAGAAGCCCAGTAAGCATTAATATGATAGTTTATCAAGTCTTACAGAAAGCCTAAAAGGCCTAGAGGTGGCTTAAAGGCCCAAATATTGTAAACCGCCGTATGTAAGGAAAGACTTGTAAAGAAAGGCATGTAAAAGAAGTCACCGAGCCGGACATGATTTATGAGCCGGCCGGGACTCTCTAGGCCACCAGGCGTCAACCCGTGTATATAAGGGGACGACACGGTGGCGGTTTAGGGCAAGAAACAAGAGATCGATAACCAAGCCGGCGAGTTAGCCTCTTGGTGATCGAAACCCCAGCAATACCAAACACAACTAGACGTAGGCTTTTACCTTCATCGTAAGGGGCCGAACTAGTATAAAACCTCTCGTGTCCTTTGTCCCAATCAACCCCTTTAAGCTTCCTAGTTGCGATGGCCCTACAACTAAGTCCTTCCACTAGGACATCTGTCGTGACAATTCCACGACACACCTCGAAGCTATTCTTTCCGATCGATCTATCAACGAGTTCATACTAAAATAACACCAAAAAAATTCAGATTCATAATATTCAATCCAACACAAAGAACCTCAAATAGTGCCCCAAGATTTCTACTGGAGAGCCAAAAGACGAGAACGTGCATCAACCCCTATGCATAGATTACCCCAATGTCACCGCGGGAATCCGCGAGTTGAGTGCCAAAACACATATGAAATGAATCAATATGATACCCCATTGTCACCACGAGTATTCCTATGCAAGACATATATCAAGTGCTCCCAAATCCATAAAAGTATTCAATCCAATAACAACAAAATCTCAAAGGGAAAAACTCAATTCATCACAACAAGGTAGAGAGGGGAAAACACCATATGATCCGACTATATTAACAAAGCCCACGATACATCTAGATCGTGGCATCTCAAGAACACGAGAGAGAGAGAGAGAGAGAGAGAGAGAGATTAAACACATAGCTACTGGTACAAACCCTCAGCCCCGAGGGTGGACTACTCCCTCCTCGTCGTGGTGGCTACCGGGATGATGAAGATGGCCACCGGTGATGATTTCCCCCTCCAGCAGAGTGCCGGAACGGGGTCTAGATTGGTTTTCGGTGGCTATAGAGCCTTGCGGCGGCGGAACTTCTGATCTAGTTTAACCCCGAGGGGTTTCGGAATATTTGGGAATTTATGGTGCAAAGAAAGGGTACGGGAGGCGACCAAGGTGGGCACAACCCACCTGGGCGCGCCAGGGGGCCCTGGCGCGCCCTGGTGGGTTGTGCTCCCCTCGGGGCACCCCCAGGTGCTGCTCTGGCTCATCAGGAGTCTTCTGGCCCATAAATTATCCACAAAAAGTTTCGCAGTGTTTGGACTCCGTTTAATATTTGATTTTCTGTGATGTAAAAAACAAGCAAAAAACAGCGACTAGCACTAGGCACTGGGTCAATAGGTTAGTCCCAAAAAATTATATAAAGTTGCTATAGAATGATTGTAAAACATCCAAGAATGATAATATATTGGCATGAATAGTTCATAAATTATAGATACGTTGGAGACGTATCAGCATCCCCAAGCTTAATTCCTACTCGTCCTCGAGTAGGTAAATGATAAAATAAATAATTTATGAAGTGTGAATGCTAGCAAATTGCATAAGTTTGATCAATGATAATTTCAATCACTTTTTCTAGCATCATAACAACAATTCTTTCTTATAAAACTTCTCATGTTATAGTGGCAACCAATTCACATGTTAAGGTTCAAACAATGAATTCTCTTGAAACCCAACAACCTATGTTCTTAGTCACCAAGCAATTGCAATTCAACTTATTCAACAGAGTTTAAGTAAGAGCTCCACATACTCAACCATCATATAGTCCTCTATGATTTCTAACACTCACCTTGTACACATGAGCAAAACATTTCAACCGGACACATAGAAAGATAGGGGCTTATTGTTTTGCCTCCCAACGTATTCACCTCAAGGGTGATGTCAACAATAATAACTCATGCTACCCATATTCAACTGAACATATGTGCCTAGATCTATCCTCACCACATGATGCTTGCCAAAAGAGAAAAATAAAAAGGAATAGAGAGAAGAACTTTGACTCTTTGCATAAATGTAAATACATCAAAGTAAAAGATAGGCCCTTCGCAGACGGAAGCAGAGGTTGCCATGCACTTATTTGTTTGTATGCTTGACCCCTTAGTGCAAAATAACGTCATGTTATATTGCTCCTTATGATAGCAACCTTTATTATGCAGTCCGTTGCTTTTATTACTTTGCCATCACAAGTTCGTACAATGCTCAATTTTCTCTTACACTAAATGATCTAACACTTTTAGAAGCAATTTTTATTGCCTTTTTGCGTTGATGACAACTTACTTGAAGGATCTTGCTCAATCCTTAGGTAGGTATGGTGGACTATTGAAAATAAGATTTGGATTTAAGGGTTTTTGGATGCACAAGTAGTATCTCTACTTGGTGCGGAATTTTTGGCTAGCAAAGATGGGGGGCAAGGACCACATGTTGAAGGATCTATGACAATATAACTTCTATGTGAATATGAACAAACATAAACCATTACGTTGTCTTCCTTGTCCAACGTCAACAATTTTGGCATATAATATTTTGATGGGGGCTCACAATCACAATAGATTTCCATGATAGTGTATTTGCATGTGAAAGTTCTCTTCCTTATACTAACTATTCATGAATTGCTTGTATGACCAATATTGTGATTGTCAAGCCTCAAAACATTTCACTTTCTAAACCCAATGTGAGGCTACAACTAGGAATGATATGATTTCAACTTCATGACATTCAATTTATTCAACAATTTATTCGTAGGATAAAAGTGAAGCACAAGAGTAAATGACATAGAAAAGAGCTTCGTTGACGGGATGTGAATGTCGCTTACTTAGCCTCCTTGGCAACTATTTGAGGACTATATTTTATTTAAAACTTTTAGATATAAGTATTTTATTAAAACAACAAGAAAAATGAAAATAAAATGACATTCCAAGAATAGCACACATCATGTGAAGAAGCAAAAACTTAGGCTCAACCGATACTAATCGATAATTGTTGAAGAAGAAAGGTGGGATGCCTACTGGGCATCACCAAGCTTAGATGCTTGAGACTTCTTGAAATATTATTTTGGGGTGCCTTGGGAATCCCCAAGCTTGATATTTTGTGTATCCTTAATTCCTTTTCATATCACAGTTTTCCTAAATCTCAAAAGCTTCATCCACACAAAACTCAACAAGAACTCGTGAGATAAGTTAGTATAAACCAATGCAAAAACCTTATCATTCTATATTGTAGAAAATCACTAAAATTATTATTCAACATTGCATACTAAATGCCTCTGCATATTTAATACTCCTATCCTCAAATAGAATCATTAAACAAGCAAACATATGCAAACAATGCAAACATAACAACAATTGCCAAAACAATACAGTCTGTAAAGAATGCAAGAGTATCAAAACTTTGCTAACTCCAAACATTATGAAAATTTACCACACTGAAGAAAATGCATGAGAGATCATTTTGCAAAAAAGTTAACATTTTATCACATTCTGACTTTTCTAGGGAATTTTTGCAACAGCGATAAACTTTCCGTTTTCAAACAGCAACATGTGTACTTGCAAAATAAGCATGACAAAGGCTATCATTGCCACTTTTATTGAAATAAAAGATGAAAAACATTATTATAAATAACAGAAAGAAAATCCTAATAAAATAAATTGACGCTCCAAGTAAAACTCATATCATGTGACGAATGAAAACATAGCTCCAAGTGAGTTTACCGATAATGTTGGAGACGAAAGAGGGGATGCCTTCCGGGGCATCCCCGAGCTTAGTTGCTTGGATCTTCCTTAGATATTAACTTGGGGTGCCTTGGGAATCCCCAATCTTAGGGTCTTGTCACTCCTTATTCTCCTCATATCGATGTCTCACCCAAAACTCGAAAACTTCAATCACAAAACTTAACGGAACTTTGTGAGATAGGTTAGTATGATGAAGAGCAAACCGTTCCATTTTTGGTACTGTCAAAGACAAGATTCATAATTGTTTTCACACAATGCCTACTGTATCATACCATTTCCACAATTTATATTGAGCAATATGAGCTATAGAAACTAGGAAACAAGCAAACTATGCATTGAAAATAGAATCTGTCAAAAACAGAACATTCTGTAGTAATCTGTACTCCAACCATACTTATACTAATCCAAAAATTCTTAAAAATTATGAAACCCTGGGTAATTTGTCTATTAATCTTTTGCAGAAAGAATCAGCATTTTATCGCACTTCTGTTAAAAATGAGAATTATTTTTGTGAGCGTAAAAGTTTTTGTTTTTCAGCAAGATCAAATCAACTATCACCATAGACCATCCCAAAGGTCTTACTTGGCACTATATTGAAACGAAAGCTATAAAACATGATTGCTACAATAGCATAATCATGTGAACACACAAAAACAGTAGGTAAAAGTGTTGGGTTGTCTCCCAACAAGCGCTTTTCTTTTATGCCTTTTAAGCTAGGCACGATGATTTCAATGATGCTCGCATAAGAGATAAGAATTGAAACATGAAGAGAGCATCATGAAGCATATGACTAGCACATTTAAGCCTAACATACTTCCTATGCATAGGGATTTTTTGAGCAAACAACTTATGAGAACAAGAATCAACTAGCATAGGAAGGCAAAACAAGCATATCTTCAAAACTTTCAACACATAGAGAGGAAACTTGATATTATTGCATTTACTACAAGCATAATAATTTTCAGTAGCATCATGAATGAATTCAACAATATAACTATCACATAAAGCATTCTTTTCATGACCCACAAGCATAGAAATTTTACTACTCTCCACATAAGCAAATTTATTCTCATGAATAGTAGTGGGAGTAAACTCAACAAAGTAACTATCATGGGATTGAAAATTAAAATCATGATGACAAATTTCATGGTTATCATTATTCTTTATAGAATACATTTCATCACAATAATCATCATAGATGGCAACTTCATTGTCAAAATCAATTGAAATATTTTCCAAGATAGTGGAATCATCATTAAACAAAGTCATGACCTCTCCATATCCACTTTCATCAATATAATCATCATAAATAGGAGGCATACTTTCATCATAATAAATTTTCTCATCAAAACTTGGGGGAGTAAAAATATTATCGTCATCAAACATAGCATCCCCAAGCTTATGGATTTGCATATCATTAGCACCATGGATATTCAAAGAATTCATACTAATAATATTGCAATCAAGCTCATCATTCAAATATTTTGTGCCAAACATTTTACTGACTTCTTCTTCTAATAATTGAGCACAATTTTCCGATCCATCATTTTCAAGAAAGATATTATAAAGATGATCAATAATATGATGTAACCTCAATTCCATTTTTATGTAGTTTTCTTTTATAAACCAAACTAGTGATAAAACAAGAAACTAAAAGATTCAATTGCAAGATCTAAAGATATACCTTTAAGCACTCACCTCCCCGGCAACGGCGCCAGAAAAGAGCTTGATGTCTACTATGCACCTTTATTCTTGTAGACACGTTTTGGGCCTCCAGGCACAGAGTTTTGCAGGACAGTAGCAATTTTCCCTCAAGTGGATGACCCAAGGTTTTTCAATCCGTGGGAGGCGTAGGATGAAGATAGTCTCTCTCAAACAACCCTGCAATCAAATACAAGAAATCTCTTGTGTCCCCAACACACCCAATACAATGGCAAATTGTATAGGTGCACTAGTTCGGCAAAGATATGGTGATAAAAGTGTAATATGGATGGTAGAAATATATTTTTATAATCTGAATAAATAAAAACAACAAGGTTGCAAATAGTAAACAGGCACAAAAGCGGTATTGCAATGCTTGAAAATGAGGCCTAGGGTCCGTACTTTCTCTAGTGCAATCTCTCAACAATGCTAATATAATTGGATCATATAACCATCCCTCAACGTGCGATGAAGAATCACTCCAAAGTTCCTATCTAGCAGAGAACATAAGAAGAAATTGTTTGCAGGGTAAGAAACCACCTCGAAGCTATTCTTTTCGATCGATCTATCAAAGAGTTCGTACTAAAATAACACCAAAAAATTTCAGATTCATAATACTCAATCCAACACAAAGAACCTCAAAGAGTGCCCCAAGATTTCTACCGGAGAAACAAAAGACGAGAACGTGCATCAACCCCTATGCATAGATTACCCCAATGTCACTGCGGGAATCCGTGAGTTGAGTGCCATAACACAGATCAAGTGAATCAATATGATACCCCATTGTCACCACGAGTATTCATATGCAAGACATATATCAAGTGCTCTCAAATCCATAAATGTATTCAATCCGATAGCAACAAAATCTCAAAGGGAAAAACTCAATTCATCACAACATGGTAGAGAGGGGAAAACACCATATGATCCGACTATATTAACAAAGCCCACGATACATCTAGATCGTGGCATCTGAAGAACACGAGAGAGAGAGAGAGAGATTAAACACATAGCTACTGGTACAAACGCTCAGCCCCGAGGGTGGACTACTCCCTCCTCATCGTGGTGGCCACCGGGATGATGAAGATGGCCATCGGTGATGATTTCCCCCTCCGGCAGAGTGCCAGAACAGGGTCTAGATTGGTTTTCGGTGGCAACAGAGCCTTGTGGCGGTGGAACTTCTGATCTAGGTTAACCCTGAGGGGTTTCAGAATATTTGGGAATTTATAGTGCAAAGAAGGGGTGAGACCACCGAGGTGGGCACAACCCACCTGGGCTCGCCAGGGGCCCTGGCATGCCCGGGTGGGTTGTGCCCCCCTCGGGGCACCCCCCAGGTGCTGCTCTGGCTCATCGGGAGTCTTCTGGCGCATAAAAAAATCCACAAAAAGTTTTGCGGTGTTTGGACTCCGTTTAATATTGATTTTATGTGATGTAAAAAACAAGCAAAAAACAACAACTGGCACTAGGCACTGGGTCAATAGGTTAGTCCCAAAAAAATGATATAAAGTTGCTATAAATTGATGATAAAGCATCCAATAATGATAATATATTGGCATGGATACTTCATAAATTATAGATACGTTGGAGACATATCACGGGGACCAAAGTGCTGCTTTCATTTGTGATCCGGGTATGATCACCGTTTTGATTATGAGGTAACCCGTCTGGTAAGAGAGTCCGTGGGACTCGGTGCAAAATTGAATTATCACTGCATCAGTAGTATGTCTTGCATTGCATTTAACCTGATTAATCGTCATGATATTGTTTGCCATTATGCTTATGCTTGTTGTGAGCTTGCAAGTACATTCAATGTACTGACCTGGCATGTCATGCAGATTTCAGGAAAGTCGTATCGGATCGGAGTGCTTCCCGTGTCTAGATCGTGTCCACATCGATGTCCCTGTGCTATGGAGTTCCACTTCATCGTCGTTCCGCTGTCGCGTAGTTATCATGATCGAGGCCCCTTCATGTTCATTAAATAATGTACATATTGTTCAGCCGCACCGTGTGTGCTGCTTGGCCTCGCTACTTGATGTAATATCAAACCTATGTTCCCGCTAGCATCAATAAAGCGGTTGTTTTCTGTACCAAGTTGTTGTGTGTTGCCAGAAGACTTGATCTCTGGGCTGGCAATGCAAGGTAAACTGGTTGCTCTGAGCCGGCGTGCCACAACGCTTGGTATCACAGCTCGCTGACTGTTGGACATGCTAGACCGTCGATGCACTAGATGAACGGTAGTTAGCTTAGTTTGAGTGCTGGTAGTAATAGAAATTGGTTGTTGCATTGCATGCATTTTATTTATTGTTATTACTAACTATCTAATGATTGTGAGTGTAGATGGCTCCAGTTCCGTTCATGTACCAGTCCGAGCCAGCACCGTACACCTCGCCGCACCTGCTTCAGAACGTGTGGCGTCGACTCTACCCAGAGGGTGCTGATCCAGTGTATCAGGTGTATCAGGAGCATCTGGCCGGTTTGTTGTATGAGTATTACGCGGAAGTCACTTTACACCATAGTTCTCCTTTCGATGCTTACACCCATTCCTCTAAGGGTGGTTTCACTTCCATGCCATCTCAGGCCATCTAGTTTGCTGCACTCGAGGCTCTTGTAGACTTGCGCTACAACGAGGTTCGCATCCAAACTCATCCAGGTTTCTACTTCTACCCGCCTCTGCACGAGAACGGGCGTATCTGCTTCCCTTTTATTGATCCAGTGTGTGATCATCCTGCTAGCCACCTTTCTCGCTATATCACTGCTAGTTATCTCTTGATCTATGAGTTGGCCTAAGAGTTAACCCGACCTCGGATAGCCCTTGCCGCTACTCGAAATAGGAACCCTCCACCTACTGTCGGATTCAGTGACCACTCATGGTAAGACAAACCCTTTGGTAGTGACTCCTCGCAGTGCCCCTGCAGCGTGGGCTTCCCTTGTCGCTACTCTTGCAGCCCCTATGCTCAGGTCTCACCCCGCACCTGCCCCTGAAGGAGAGTCCTTGAGGCAGCACCGTCGTGTCACTTTTAACCCGGAGGTTTCAACTATCAGCTCAGGATCTGAGTCTGGTTCAGGAGAGGAGCCCACAACACCAGTCGAGAACTAGATCGTTAGAGTACCCACAATCGTCATGAAGTTGATGTACAGATGTAGTCGTATGTGTCATGATGCTTAGTTTCATGTATGAGGGTAGTCGAACCCGCCATGATGTTTACTTTTCATGTATGAGTTTATGTATAATTATGTTGGAAACTTTTTATTCGCCTTGATTTCTTTTTTGCTGCTTTCTTTCGGCTTGTCGCTCGCTTTTCTTCCCATTTTTGGATATTTCTCATCTCGGTTACTTTATATTGGAAAAATAAACAATAGGGTGACGTGGGGAGGTAGCAGCAACCACGCTTGTGAGGATGTCCCTATTCGTCGCTCAGCAAGACAGGCAGGACATTCCCCCGAGCCATATCCGCCACCACCGCCTCCACCACTACATCCACCTTCCACTGAACAAATTATGTGCATGTTTGAAGAAAGAAGGAACAACGATCTGATTGAGTTGTTGAAAAGTGTGCAAGCTATGGTTGGGCAGAATGGAAATCAAAATGGTCATCACTCTAACCTATCAGATTTTCGGAGGACCAAGCCTCCCAGTTTCAGCCAAGTTATCGATGCTTTGGAAGCCGATGATTGGTTAAGGACTATTGAGAAGAAGCTTGAGATTGCTTGCACTAAAGAAGCTGACAAGGTTTCGTTTGCTACGCATTATCTTGAGGGAGCTACCGCTATATAGTGGGATAATGCTAAGGCTATGTGGCCTGCGGACGAAGAAATTACTTGGACCAAATTCAAGGACCATTTTTGCAAGTACCATATTCCCGCCGGTATTATGAAGGTCAAGCAGCACGAATTTCTTGCTCTCACAAAAGGAAGCCTGTCAGTAAGTGAGTACCTGCACAAGTTCAACCATTTGGCCCGTTACTCTCTCTATGATGTGGCCACGGAAGAAAGGAAGATCGACAGATTTCTTGGAGGACTGAACCAACACCCCAGGTGCACTCTCAGTATGCTTGATTTCCCGGATTTCCAAACTCTGGTAAACAAAGCCCTCATCGCACAAAGGGAACACAAGCTCGTGTATGACAACATGCCCGCTAATAATGATCACAAGCGCAAATTCGATCCTAAGAAGGATGGACAACCAGTGCAGAAGGCTCGTACTTGGCAGCAGACTTAGGTTGAGTACAGACCAAATTGGCAACATAATGTTAACAAGACCACTACTCAAGTCAAGAACGTCGTGACCAGCCCGGTGCGCCAAGAATGTCAGCGCAACAATTCCTGCTTCAATTGTGGGAAAACCACGCATTATGCCAGATAGTGCCCCAAGAACGGCAAGCCAAACACCCCATTCAGGACACAAGTCAATCACCTGGAGCCCTACTCTCTCCAAAGGACCATCCAAGGGCAAGTTGACCACCTCTCTGCAGATCAAGCCCAAGAGGTCCCGGAGGTCATCATTGGTATGTTTCCTGTTAATAGCATACCTGCAATAATTTTATTTGACTCTAGGGCTTCCCACTCTTTTATTTTCCGAGTTTTGTTGCCCAAAACAAGTATCCTTGCTCGATTTTGGCAAACAGTATGATGGTACAATCCCCGGGATTCATGCTCAGAAGCAACCTGGTCTGCCATAATTTGGAAATTGATATCAAGGGAGTCAAATTTCCAACTTCCTTGATAGTCATCGAGTCTGCCAAGCTGGATATTATTTTGGGAATGAACTGGTTAACTCAATACCAAGTATGCATCAACTGTGCGACCAGAGAATTCACCTTGACAAGTCAGGAAGGTCGAACCACAAAATCCTATGCCCGCAGAAGCATACCCAAGAAAGAAATGGTCTCCACCTCTGTAGCTGAAGAATTGGAATTAATTCCCGTGGTCAGTGAGTTTCCAGATGCATTCACCGAGGAATTACCAGGAATGCCGCCAGACCGGGAGCTTGAGTTTGCGATTGATCTTGTGCCTGGAACTGCACCATTATACAAGAAGTATTATCGGATGCTGAAAGTGCGTTATATCGACTAGAGGGGGGGTGAATAGGCAATTTTTATGAAAGTCTTCAAAACGTGGAAGTTTCGAAGACAAACGATAGAAATAAACCTATTACCATGCAGCGGAAGGTAGACTACACTAGGCAAACCATAGTCAAGTATTCAATGAAGTGAAAGCACAATGACTAATAGCAGCAATGTAGTAAGGATCAGGTAGGAAGAAATTATGAAGCCAAACAGAACATGCAGTCACTCAGTGAAGACAAAAGGCAGTGCAATCATACAATGACTTCACAAGGACCAACAGTAAGTAAAGGGAAGGGAAGAATGAAACCAGTGACTCATTGAAGACAATGATTTGTTGGACCAGTTCCAGTTGCTGTGACAACTGTACGTCTGGTTAGGGCGGCTAGGTATTTAAACCTGAGGACACACAGTCCCGGACACCCAGTCCTGAACACGCAGCTCAGGACACCTAGTCCTCATCGTATTCCCCTTGAGCTAAGGTCACACAGACCTCGCCCAATCACTCTGGTAAGTATTCAAGGTAGACTCCCAAACCTTCACAGACTTCGTTCACCGGCGATCCACAATGTGTCTTGGATGCTCAGAACGTGACGCCTAACTGGCTGGAGGATTCACAGTCCTCAAGTGTAATAAGTCTTCAGATCACACAGACAAGCAGACTTAAGTGATGCCTAACACTCTTTGGCTCTGGGTGGTTAGGGCTCTGGGTGGTTAGGGCTTTATCCTAGCAAAACGAGAGTTGTAAGCACGAAGCAAAATATAAAGCACCCTGCCCATATGGACCCGCTTGAAGACTATCAAACTCATATGCTTCTCCCCCTTTTGTCAGTAAGGACCAAAAAGGTTTGAAGACATAGAGCATCTACTCGTTCCCATGAAGAGTAGGTGAAGCAGCAGGGTCGTCGGTGGTGTTTGGCGGTGCAGAAGAATTTGGAGCAGTGTCGAAGCGTGCTGAAGGAGGTGGCAGTGAAGTAGCATCGTCTTCGTCCTCGATCACTCTGGCATTCACAGTTGCAGCAGAGGAAGAGAACTCAGAGTCTTCAAGAGATGGAGTTCGTCGCAGCACTGCCCTTCGAGGAGGTGTGGAGTCAAACTTGAAGCGTTCAGAGAAGCCATCCTCTTGAAGATCATCTTCAGAGCACATAAGTGTCAGCCCTTTCCATGTGCGCCGAGAGGTTTCATGTGCAACAAAGGCATTCTTGGTGGCAAGATTGCGAATACGGTTGACATCCACCAAGAGGCTTTGCATTTGGCACTTCAGCCAGTCATGATGCCTATCCTGTTTCTGATGAAGAGCCACCAGAAGCTCTCGGTCATTGAGAACACGAGTGCACTTCTTGGGTCGTTGGGCAATTGTGCTATCGGTGGCTTCAGTAAGGGCAGGATGTGGTGCACGTGTAGTTCCAGCCAGAGGATAAACACGGGTGACTGCTTCAACCCCTTCAATATTCTGAGAGAAACTTTGATGCTCCGCATTCTGAAGACTAAGAGGCTCCTTGGCAGGCTCAGGATAAATGGCTTCAACGGACATATCCACATCAGGCAGAAAGATCCAATGATTGCGAGCAGATGGCTGATATGAGATAGCGGAGTGGAGTTTAATCAGCCGCATTATCCATGGAGCGTAGAACTTCAAGCCAAAAAGATCAGAGCCTGATGCAGCAAGTTGGCGGATGAAGAAGTCCTGTGCATTGAAGCATTTGCCATGAAGAATATAGAAGACCAAAGTCTTCATTGCACATTCCCGCTTGGCATGTGGAGAATGTCCTTTGATGGTCCAGAGAGTTCGCCTTATGATGTGATAAATAGTCCTTGGTAGATACTCAAGGTCTTCAACAAAGAACTCCTTGGGATATGGAGCATCTTGGGGCAATGGCTTCATCATACTGAGCATCTGACTCATGTTTGGTTCAGGCTTCTGAAAGATGCTCTCCATAGTTTTACTGTGAAGCTGACAGCCAGGTTCGTAGAGATCGCCAGGAGTGGGCCGACCAGTGAGCTCAATAAGATCAAAGGCTTTGGCTTCGTGATGAACATTTCCTGTCATCCACTCCAGGACCCAAGTCTTCGGATCTCTGTTGTACCCACGGATGTGAAGTGTGGCATAGAATTGGAGCAGCAACTCTTCATTCCAGTGCTCTTGGTTGGTGATAAACGACAGCAATCCAACCTCTTTGAAGCAATCCAGAGCTTCTTCCAGACAGGGCAGACCAGCTATTGCTTCGATGCCAAGACGCTTATGTGGGAAGATGCGACCTTGATTGTATAGAATGCAGGAGTAATAGCTTCGCTGCGGATAGCTCCAGAACCGATCAGAAGATATTATTTCCTTCGAGTAGGGGTTCCTGGAGCTATTGAAGAAAGTTTTATCTGCTTTGAAGCCATTGACATTGAAGGATCCAGGTGCGGATGCAGGACCTGGAAACCTGGGCAATCTTGAGATTGGCTTCTGTACCTGAGGCCTGTGCTCAATATGATAGTCAAACCGAGGACCAGCAGCAGGCACAGGAACAGAAGCAGTAGTATCAGTGGCTTCGCTGACTTCTGGTGCTTGGGTTGGTGAAGGCTCCACATTGGCTTCAGTCATGACGTCAGTGGCGTCGGTGGCAGCCTCAAGATTCTCAACCTCCACTTGATGAGCTGGAGGGTCGGTCACAGTCACGTTCTCCTTGAGAACAGCTTCTTGGTGAGACGGGGGAGTAGCAGCTTTTGGGGTTTCTTCTTCATCGGCTGATGCAGCCGGAATGTCTTCAGCAGCTTTAGTTTCAGACTCAGAGACTGGAGGCCTTGGTCCTTTGCGAAGCCTGCGTAACGCTGGCAACGCCTGTGGAGTTGGAGTTGGCTGGGCCTCAAAGTCATCTTCCTCTTGTGCTTGTGGGCGATCAGCCCATGATGCATCCTGAGCAATTAGCGTCAGAGGACGACCAATGCTGATGAGTTTGCTGTGCGTTAGCACAGGCGATGATACCTGTTGGTGCTCGAGATGAGGAAGAACTGCATCATCTTCAACATGGTCATGGTGACCAATGTCTTCAACAGCGGTGGGATCAGCTGCTGGAAAGTCTTCAGCTTCATGAGCCTTTGTGAAAGCAGGCTCATGGACAGTCAGTTGACGCTCTTGATGTTCAGTGGCTGGGCGAACCATGGAGATGGGTTCAACAATCAGGGGCTCTGTGGGAGCAGCCCATTCCTTCTTGGTCTTCCGCTTCTTCTTGGAGGGAGCAGTAGCAGAGGCTTTAGGATGTTTCCTCTTTTTGGCTTCAGCCTCAGCAGTCCTTGTCTTCTTCAGCTCTGAAGCGGTTGACCGGACCTTTGGCTTCGAGCCAGTCATGCTAGTTGGGAAGACAATGGGATCTGCTTCCTGCCTTGGTGCGTTGGGTTCGGCCACAGTGGGCTTCTTCTTCTGCTTAGCAGACATCTTGGGATCAATGCCCAGACGCCCAAGGGCCTTGCGCTTCTCAGCCTCGTTGTAGCCCTGCACACACTTGTCAGCCAGACTCTTCATGCGCTCACGAGAACCCTGGGCTTCTGCATGTTTCTTGAGAAAGGCTTCTTTGAGCTCGTGCAGCATAATCTTGAAGTTTTTCACCTCTTGCACGCTGAGCTTGGCCATATGCTTCTTGAACAGAGGTTTCTCATAGTCAATCTTTTGCTTCAGTTCAACAATGCGCTGGGCGATAGCTAATTCTGAGGCAATGGCGCCATGGAAGGCGACACTGAGGCTAATTGGAAGTTGCAGATCTTCGAAACTGAGGTTGGGCGTGTCAAACCACTCATTAATGAAGTTGTGGATGATTGCCACATCAAAGAGAGGCAGATCATTGAAGATTTCTGCTTCTTCTTTGCTCTTGATCAGTTGCTCAAGAGCGTCATCTGCAAGATCTTCATCACTGGACAGATCGATGGCGTCGTTGCGCAGAATAGCAGTAGCTGTCAGTTCTTGGCCGGTGTGTGGCAGAGGCATCTTGACTTTCTGGGGCTTGGAGATGCGTGACAAATCTTCAGACTGCACACTGTCTTCAGGAGGTGTAGTAGCCAGTGGCTTCGCCCGTGAGATCTTTGGTGCAGAGGCAGGCTTTGAAGCTTTAGGCTGCTTCAGTTTCTTTGGCTTCGGTGCTGCAGGCGCTTCATCTGATTCAGCGTCATCTGCAGGCTCATTCACGGCTGTCCCTTGAACCACGATATGGGTGATGAGACCTTCCAAGTTGTAGAAGGGACCAATGACATTGGGTTCTGCATCGCGTGTGCCGTCAGCCCGGGGAGTGGAAGGACCAGGGTTGAAGTCTAGTCCCAATGCCTTCTTGTTTTCCTTGGCCGATGCCTTTGCATGCTGGAAGTTGCGCTTCAAGAGATTATCGTCACGACACCATAGCAATGATGATGGGTCGGCATCTTCAGGCTGAGGTCCACGGACCATACACGGATAGAAACCCTGAGCAATAGCTTCAACTTTGTTCTTGGGTGGAAGGCCCCGGAAGAGAATATCACCCCAAGGACTTTTGATAGCACTCTTCTCAGCATATTCCTTGGTCATGAATCTGTATTTGTACCACTGTTCTGCCAAATAACTTCGAATCCACTGGATTCGGGTCTTGCGCTGATTATAATCCTCTTCAGGATCTGTCTTGTAAAGCTCTGAGAGGTAATCAGGCAATTCTCTTGATGTTCCCCCACGACACTGTCTGCCTCCCTTCCTTGCAGATTTCTCTGTAGCCATGAACTTTAAACTGAATGGCTTCAACACGTTCAAAGGCTTCAGAGGCTTTCGCTTGCTGGACAAACAGCAACTGGCTTCGGGAGAATTTATATGATGCTGTAAGAATTCTGCAAATGAATGCAGACTATGAGAACCAAGGGATTCTCCCACGGACATGTACCTGTGACAGTATTAAGGTGCGAGGGAAGGGGAAGAGGTCATATGCATTCTCAGAAGATTTTGAAGATAAATCAGTTTAGAAGACATTGACCTCATCGTGCGAAGACATTCACTCATAGATAAGGAGTTGGTTCCAGATTTGTATGAATCCATGGATCAGTACAAGTGAGGAATCTAACTACTTTGTGAAGCATAAGTGAATATACTAGGCATATTATGAGATGCAGTATGAAAGAGATCCAACTTGTGTGAACAGAAACTGCTTGTGGTAGAAAGTGATGAAGCTATGGGATCAAAGGGGCTGTAAAAAGGAAGTTTTATTTACCACACAAGGAACTGCTAGACGGAGTGGAAGAGGAGACCGAGCAGTTCGATTGTCCGTGCCTTAACTTGGTGACGGAGGACACCTACGACGACGGCGGAGAAGACGATGTCCGCGGTCGGCGTGAAGACGGCGTCGGAGAGGTTGCAGCAGCGAAGCGCTTCGTCGCCGGCGTCGTCGAGAGCTAGCGGTGGCGCTAGGGTTCGTGCGAGAGTGGAAGAAGAGATAATGACTATGGTGAGGCGTGTATTTATAGGGACAGGGGCGGCTCAGTGTTATTACACAGGTGCCCCTGGCGATTCACATATGAGGAACACGTGGCCATCATGCAGCATATCGGGGGTTGTTCCACGTCCTACGCACGCCTGGATTGTCGGGTGGTCGTTCCCACTTCTTCGGGTTTCAGGTGAAGGAATGAGCATTGAAAACGGACTTAATGTTTGTCTCTGTATCTTCTGCTGACAAGGACGCAGAGAAGACATTCGACAGTTTCAATAGAATGCATATGATTTGGAGAGATAGAGTTTGAGATAGACAGCATAGAGAGGTTAGGGTTCGATCACATTGACTTAGTTCAAAAGATTCAACACGAAGACATAGCTATAAGTGAATGCTGTAGAGGACAGAACACTAGTATATATATAATCAACATAGTGAAGATAATCATGAAGACATGTTGAGATTGAAGCCAAACCAAATGTAAAGACATAGCAAATGTAACGCCATGAGTGAAACACTTCAAACAGAACCTTTGGTGGTGGCGTTACCCACCGTATAGGAAGTATTAGACTCAGACACGGCGCACAATTATCGTGGCGCTCCGTCAAATTCCACATTAATGTATTCACACTTAGAATGTATGTCTTCATTGATTGAAGATATACTTTACTTTGTGTGTTGCACATCTAAGTCATCAATATGCATAAGTGTTAGGATGTGTGCCTGATCACAGGACATTTGAGGATTCCAAGATATTTAGCTCACACCGTAACTTGCAAAATCTCTTCTCATCCAAGGGCTTGGTGAAGATATCTGCCAATTGCTCTTCAGAGTTGACGTGTATGATATCAATATCTTCCTTCACAACATGATCTCTGAGAAAGTGATGACGAATTTCAATGTGCTTTGTCTTCGAGTGCTGAACTAGATTGTTGGCAATCTTGATGGCGCTTTCATTGTCGCAGTAGAGTGGCACTTGCTTCAGATGAATGCCATAGTCTTTGAGTGTTTGCTTCATCCACAGAAGCTGAGCGCAGCAAGATCCAGCAGTGGAGAGAGATACACAGTTCTGCTTCTTTGAAGACCAACATACAAGTGATCGTCCCAAAAATGACATGTGCCAGATGTAGAGTTGCGATCAACCTTGTCACCAGCATAATCAGCATCCGAGAATTCAACCAGATCAAACTCTGAGCCCTTTGGATACCATAATCCTAGAGTTGGGGTGTGAGCCAAATATCAAAGAATTCGCTTCACAGCTAAGTGATGCGATTCCTTTGGTGCCGCTTGGAATCAAGCACACATGCAAATACTAAGCATGCTATCTGGCCTAGATGCACATAGATAAAGTAAAGAACCAATCATGGAGCAGTATACCTTTTGATCGAACTCTTTACCATTGTCGTCGGGACCCAGATGATGTTTGGCTGGCATTAGCGTCGTGAAGCCTTTGCAGTCTTGCATACCGAACTTCTTCAGGCAATCCTTGAGATACTTCTCTTGAGATATGAAGATGTCGTTGCGTTGCTGTCGTATTTGAACACCGAGGAAGAACTTCAGCTCTCCCATCATGGACATCTGATATTGCTCTTGCATCATATATCCAAACTCTTCACTGTACTTCTGATTGGTGCAGCCGAAGATAATGTCATCCACATATATTTGGCACACAAATAGTTCACCATCATATGTCTTCATGAAGGGAGTGGGGTCGAGGGAACCAGGTATGAAGCCTTTGCTCTTCAGGAAGTATTTGAGTGTGTCATACCAAACCCGAGGGGCTTGTTTTAGGCCATACAGTGCCTTGTTGAGCTTGTATACCATGTCAGGATGTTTTGGATCTTCAAAGCCAGGCGGTTGTGCAACATACACTTCTTCTTCAATCTTGCCATTGAGAAAGGCGCTCTTCACATACATTTGATATAGAAGTATGTTATGATGATTTGCATAGGCCAACAGTATGCGTATGGCTTCAAGTCGAGCCACAGGAGCAAATGTTTCATCGAAGTCAATTCCTTCCACTTGAGTATATCCTTGAGCAACGAGACGAGCTTTGTTTCTGACAACTTGACCATGCTCATCTTGCTTGTTGCGGTATATCCATTTGGTGCCTATTATATTGTGCTTCCGAGGATCAGGACGCTTAACCAGTTCCCATACATTATTCAGCTCAAACTGTTGAAGCTCTTCTTGCATAGCTTGAATCCATTTAGGTTCCATGAAGGCTTCTTCAACTTTCTTGGGTTCTGTTATTGAGACGAATGCGAAGTGCCCACAGAAATTTGCTAGCTGTGTTGCCCTTGAACGAGTGAGTGGACCGGGTGCATTGATGCTATCAATTATTTTCTCAATCTGCACCTCATTGGCAACACGAGGATGTACCGGGCGAAGATTTTGTTCTTGTTGATCATTGTCATTGTTAGAGGGATTGTCTTCAGGCTGAGCATTGTCTTCAGATTGATCAGGTGCGGAGATGATAAGTTCCTCTTCAGGTTGAACTTCAGAGGGTATGATTTCTCCAGTTCCCATTAGTTTGATTGATTCACTGGATGGAACTTCATCTAGCACATTTGGCAGGTTCTCTCATTGTGAACCGTTAGTCTCATCGAACCGCACATCCATTGTTTCAACCACTTTATAATGAAAGAGATTGAAAACTCTGTAGGAGTGTGAATCCTTTCCATATCTAAGCATAAAACCCTCATGTGCTTTTGGTGCAAATTTTGAAGTGTGATGTGGATCCTTGATCCAGCACCTGGCTCCAAATACTCTGAAGTAACTGACATTTGGCTTCTTGCCAGTAAGGAGCTCATAAGATGTCTTGTTCAGAAGCTTGTGAAGATTGATTATATGGCATGCAGTATCAATAGCTTCAGGCCAGAATTTTCTTGGAGTCTTGTATTCATCTAGCATCGTTTGGGCCATCTCAATGAGTGTTCTGTTCTTCTGTTCGACGACGCCATTCTGCTGTGGCGTGTACGGGGCTGAGAATTCATGTGTGATGCCCAATGTATCAAGATATGTATCAAGGCCAGTGTTCTTGAATTCAGTGCCATTGTCACTTCTGATGTGCTTTATCTTGGTGCCATAGTTGTTCATTGCTCGATTTGCGAAGCGTCTGAAGACATCCTGCACTTTAGTCTTGTAGAGGATTATGTGCACCCAAGTATATCTAGAATAATCATCAACGATGACAAAGCCATAGAGACAAGCAGTAGTAGTAAGAGTTGAGTAATGAGTGGGACCGAAAAGATCCATGTGGAGCAGTTCGAAGGGTCGAGTAGTTGTCATGATTGTCTTCGAAGGATGTTTGGCCCTTCTCATCTTTCCTGCTTCACCGGCACCACATAAGTGATCTTTCTTGAACTTGACGCCCTCGATGCCTATGACATGCTTCTTCTTTGCAAGGGTGTGGAGGTTCCTCATGCTAGCATGCCCTAGCCTCCGATGCCAGAGCCAGCATTCTGAAGCTTTTGCTAGAAGACATACGGCAAGTTGTGGTCCTGCTGAGAAATCTACCATGTACAAATCATCTTTCCGATACCCTTCAAACACTAGAGACTTGTCAGATTCCATTAGAACAAGGCAACGATATTTTCCAAACATCCCAATCATGTTTAAATCGCAAAGCATTGAGACAGGCATTAAGTTGAAGCCAAGGGATTCAACAAGCATGACTTTATCCATGTGTTGATCCTTTGAGATTGCAACTCTACCTAGACCCAATACCTTACTTTTACCAGTGTCAGCAAATGTGATGTGACTTTTGTCGGATGGACGTAAGGTTGAGTCCATAAGAAGGCTTCTTTTGCCAGTCATGTGATTGGTACATCCACTATTAATAATCCACTCTGAAGACGCTGGTGTCGTACCCTACAGTGCAGTTAGGGGGATAGGCTTCACGAAGAGAATTGTGAAGCAAAAACATTTGACGAACCAGTGGGTTATGAAAGCTTAGATCCAGATTAGGACTGATAGGGAGAGTAGCAAGCGATTCAGGATCGAAGTACATAATAAGACCATTCGGGCATTTGATCTTGCGCCCTACAAGATGTTTAAGGTCTCCAGCAATAGCGTCAGACGATTTTGGTTTTCTGCTGGAGACCCTTCCCTGCAAAAGAGAGTTAAGCTTTCTTAGCCACCCACATCTTCAAGGGTGGCTTAGAAGCAATAAGTCTAAGTGCAGCATCTGAGAACTTTGGCTTTGGAGCCCTAGCAAACAGTCTTGCAGGTGGACAATAGTACTCATAAGAATAAGCATAATAGTTCTTGGTCTTATGAACATGGCGGTTTGATGAACCGCGCTCATATTCATAGGCCTGAGTTTGGTTTCCCTGCAAAACATTTGCGTTAGTGCGACTCAGGTGAGTCCTCTTTCCGTATGAAGCCTTTGGACCGTATGAAGCCTGTGGTCTGGGGTTTGTCTTCTTCACCTGTGGTGTCATGATGACATTCACAGGAAGATTCTCCAAATACTTTTTCGGCACCCAGATCTTCTTCATAGGCGGTCCATTCCTGCAGTTAGTACCAATGTACCTGGCAAACACTTCACCATTCTGATTCTTAAACAGTTCATAGTTTGCATCAAAGGATTCATCAATGACAATGGGGTTAGCACAAGTGAAGCCAGATAGAGTGGATGGATCTGCTGAAGGTTCCTTTGCAGCAACCCATGTGGTTTTGGGGTATTGCTCAGGTTTCCAGTAAGAGCCATCAGTATTCATTTTCCTTATGAACCCAACACCCTCTTTCCTTGGGTTTCGGTTCAGGATCTGCCTTTTGAGGACATCACATAGTGTCTGATGCCCTTTAAGACTTTTGTACATCCCTGTTTCAAGCAATGTCTTCAACCTAGCATTCTCATCAGCAATAGCAGTGGTATCCTCAGCAGAGGGGTTAGTTCCCACATCAACAGTTGAAGATATTGCAACAGTAGCAGCAGTAGAACATTCAACAACAGAAGTAGCATTATCACGCTCAATGCATTTAAGACATGGTGGTTCAAATCCTTACTGAGATGAACTAATCTGTTTGGCGCGAAGCGACTCATTTTCTTTCTGAAGATCTTCATGAGCCGCTCTCAATTTCTCAAGATCTTGCTTCCTTTGAAGATAATCATAGGAAAGCCTTTCATGAGCTGTTGAGAGCGTTTCATGACGACTTTCAAGTTCCTCATACTTAACGTGAAGATTTTTATATGTCTTCAATTAAGGACTGAGATCGAGTCATTTCAGCGTCTAACAGATCATCGCTTTTGTCTAACAGTTTTTGAATGTGTTCCATGGTTTTCTGTTATTCAGTTGCAATTTTAGCGAGTGTTTTGTAGCTGGGTTTGGAACCACAATTAGAGTCATCGTCACTAGATGTTTGATAGTGAGTAGTGCATGTGTTTACCTTGGCACCGCGTGCCATGAAGCAGTAGGTAGGAGTGGAGTAGTCTTTGTCATTTGCATAGGTGTCGGTGATGGAGTCATTGTCTTCAGTGTTGAAGATGGACTTGGCAACATATGCTGTAGCCAGACTCGCAATGCCAGAATCGGAATCCTCCTCAGACTCCACCTCCGCCTCCTCAGAAGCGGACTCCTCCTCTGAATCTGTTTCCTTGCCAACAAACGCATGTGCCTTGCCAGATGAGCTCTTCTTGTGTGATGAAGACTTTGAGGAGGACTTGGAAGAAGACTTTGAGTATTTGTTCTTCTTCTTCTTGTCATCATAATCATACTCCTTGCTCTTCTTTTTCTTCTTGTTCTCAATGTCCCACTGCGGACACTCAGAGATGTAGTGGCCAGGTTTCTTACACTTGTGACATATTTTCTTCTTGTAGTCATGAGCAGAAGCTTCATCATTCCTTGAGCTTGATCGTGAAGACTTTCTGAAGCCTTTCTTCTTGGTGAATTTTTGGAACTTCTTCACAAGCATAGCAAGTTCCTTTCCAATGTCTTCAGGATCATCAGAACTGCTGTCAGATTCTTCTTCAGATGAGGAGAAAGCTTTTGCCTTCAAGGCATGACTTCGCCCATAGTTGGGACCGTAGATATCTCTTTTCTCAGAAAGCTGAAACTCATGTGTATTGAGCCTCTCAAGTATGTCAGACGGATCGAGTGTCTTGAAATCAGGACGTTCTTGAATCATCAGGGCTAGGGTGTCAAACGAACTATCAAGTGATCTCAGGAGTGTCTTGATGACTTCATGCTTGGTGATCTCAGTAGCGCCGAGGGCTTGTAGCTCATTTGTGATGTCAGTGAGTCGATCAAACGTGAGCTGGACATTCTCATTGTCATTTCTCTTGAAGCGGTTGAAGAGGTTGCGAAGGACACTGATTCTTTGATCTCTCTGGGTTGAGACACCTTCGTTGACCTTGGAGAGCCAGTCCCAGACTAGCTTAGATGTTTCCAAAGCACTCACACGGCCATACTGTCCTTTGGTCAGATGACCAAAGATGATATTCTTGGCAGTAGAGTCCAGTTGAATGAACTTCTTGACATCAGCAGCAGTGACACCTTCTCCAGCCTTGGGAACACCGTTCTTGACGACATACCATAGGTCGATGTCAATGGCTTCAAGATGCATGCGCATCTTATTTTTCCAGTAGGGATATTCAGTTCCATCAAAGACGGGGCACACAACGGAGACTTTAATTATCCCTGCAGTCGACATAGCTAAAACTCCAGGTGGTTAAACCGAATCACACAGAACAAGGGAGTACCCTAGATCTAATACCAATTGAAAGTGCGTTATATCGACTAGAGGGGGGGTGAATAGGCGATTTTTATGAAAGTATTAAAAATGTGGAAGTTTTGAAGACAAACGATAGAAATAAACCTATTACCATGCAACGGAAGGTAGACTACACTAGGCAAACCATAGTCAAGTATTCAATGAAGTGAAAGCATAATGACTAATAGCAGCAATGTAGTAAGGATCAGGTAGGAAGATATTATGAAGCCAAACAGAACATGCAGTCACTCCATGAAGACAAAAGGCAGTGCAATCATACAATGACTTCACAAGGACCAACAGTAAGTAAAGGGAAGGGAAGGATGAAACCAGTGACTCGTTGAAGACAATGATTTGTTGGACCAGTTCCAGTTGCTATGACAACTGTACGTCTGGTTAGGGCGGCTAGGTATTTAAACCTGAGGACACATAGTCCCGGACACCCAGTCCTGAACACACAGCTCAGGACACCCAGTCCTCACCGTATTCCCCTTGAGCTAAGGTCACACAAACCTCGCCCAATCACTCTAGTAAGTCTTCAAGGTAGACTCCCAAACCTTCACAGACTTCGTTCGCCGGCGATCCACAATGTCTCTTGGATGCTCAGAACGCGAGGCCTAACTGGCTGGAGGATTCACAGTCCTCAAGTGTAATAAGTCTTTAGATCGCACATACAAGAAGACTTAAGTGATGCCTAACACTCTTTGGCTCTGGGTGGTTAGGGCTTTACCCTCGCAAGGAATTATCTCTCAAAGGCTTCGAGGTGGGTTGCTCTCAAACGACAAAAGTCGTACTCTAACTCTGAGCAGCCAGCCGTTTATGGTTGTAGGGGGTGGGCTATTTATAGCCACTAGGCAACCCGACCTGATTTGTCCGAAATGACCCTGGGTCACTAAGGAACTGACACGTGTTCCAACGGTCGGATTTCAAACTCACACGGCAACTTTACTTGGGCTACAAGCAAAGCTGACTTGTCCGACTCTGGACAAGATTCGTTCTCATAGTCTTCACTCGAAGACATAGGTTTTGGTTAAGCATCACTTCAGTCATTCTGACTGGTTCACTTGGACCCCACTTAACAGTACGGTGGTTCCTATGACTCAACAAAGAAGAAACAGAACTACGAAAGATCTAAGTCTTCGAGATCCATAGGCTTCATGCAATGTCTTCTCTTGTCATAGTCTTCAATGAGAATATCTTCATAAACCACCTTTGACATCAATGTCTTCATACATTTTTAGGGGTCATCTCTGGTAGGAAAACCGAATCAATGAGGGACTTCTACCTGTGTTATCCTGCAATTCTCACAAACACATTAGTCCCTCAACTAGGTTTGTCGTCAATACTCCAAAACCAACTAGGGGTGGCACTAGATGCACTTACAGATGCCTTCGTCAGAATTAGTGGAATTAAAGAAACAGCCTGATGAGATGCTCCAAAAAGGATACATCTGTCCAAGCTCTTCACCATGGGGATCACCCGCTATATTTGTGGACAAGAAAAACGATAGTCTTCGGATGTGTGTGGATTATCATCAACTGAATGATATCACTATCAAGAACATATATCCACTACTAAGGATTGATGATTTGTTTGATCAACTCAGTGGGGAAAAAGTATTCTCCAAGATTTATTTGAGAACCGGGTACCACCAGCTCAAAATCAAGAAAGAAATATTCCTAATACCGCGTTCACTACTCGATACGGTCTTTACGAATATACAGTCATGTCATTCGGTCTCACCAATGCCCCTGCCTTCTTCATGCATATGATGAATAAGGTATTCATGGATTTCTTGGATAAGTTTGTGGTGGTCTTCATCGATGACATCATTATCTACTCAAAGGGTGAAGAAGAACACAAGGAACACCTCAGATCAGTTTTGCAAAGGCTCCGTGACCATCAGCTATATGCGAAGTTCAGCAAATGTGAGTTCTTGGTCAAGCAAGTTGGGTTTTTTGGGCATGTTCTTTCAGCGGAAGGGATAGCCGTGGATCCAAGTAAGGTGAAGGACGTGCTTGATTGGACGGCACCCGCTGCAGTATCCGAGATTCAGAGTTTCCTTGGATTAGCCGGATACTACCGCCGTTTAATCGAAGGCTTCTGTAAGATTGCTAAGCCAATGCAGAGCTTCTCAACAAAGACAAGAAGTTTGAATGGACTGAGGACTGTGGGAAAAGTGAAAGTGCGTTATATCGACTAGAGGGGGGGTGAATAGGCGATTTTTATGAAAGTCTTCAAAACGTGGAAGTTATGAAGACAAACGATAGAAATAAACCTATTACCATGCAGCGAAAGGTAGACTACACCAGACAAGCCATAGTCAAGTATCCAATGAAGTGAAAGCACAATGACTTAATAGCAGCAATGTAGTAAGGATCAGGTAGGAAGATATTATGAAGCCATACAGAACATGCAGTCACTCAGTGAAGACAAAAGATAGTGCAAACATACAATGACTTTACAAGGAGCAACAGTAAGTAAAGGGAAGGGAAGATGAAACCAGTGACTCATTGAAGATAATGATTTGTTGGACCAGTTCTAGTTGCTGTAACAACTGTACGTCTGGTTGGGGCGGCTAGGTATTCAAACCTTAGGACACACAGTCCCGGACACCCAGTCCTGAACACGCAGCTCAGGACACCTAGTCCTCACCGTAATCCCCTTGAGCTAAGGTCACACAGACCTCACCCAATCACTCTGGTAAGTCTTCAAGGTAGACTCCCAAACCTTCACAGACTTCGTTCACCGGCAATCCACAATGTCTCTTGGATGCTCAGAACGCGACGCCTAACCGGCTGGAGGATGCACAGTCCTCAAGTGTAATAAGTCTTCAGATCACACAGACAAGAAGACTTAAGTGATGCCCAATTCTCTTTGGCTCTGGGTGGTTAGGGCTTTATCCTCGCAAGGAATTTTCTCTCAAAGGCTCCGAGGTGGGTTGCTCTCAAACGACAAAAACCGTACTCTCAATCTGAGCAGCCAACCATTTATGGTTGTGGGGGGTGGGCTATTTATATCCACTTGGCAACCCGACCTGATTTGTCCGAAATGACCCTGGGTCACTAAGGAACTGACACATGTTCCAACGGTCAGATTTCAAACTCACACGGCAACTTTACTTGGGCTACAAGCAAAGCTGACTTGTCCGACTCTGGACAAGATTCGCTCTCATAGTCTTCACTCGAAGACATAGGTGTTTTTGGTTAGGCATCACTTCAGTCATTCTGACTGGTTCTCTTGGACCCCACTTAACAGTACGGTGGTTCCTATGACTCAACACAAAAGAAAAAGAACTACGAAAGATCTAAGTCTTTGAGCTCCATAGGCTTCATGCGGTGTCTTCTCTTGTCATAGTCTTCAATGTGAATATCTTTATATACCACCTTTGACTTCAATGTCTTCATACATTTTTAGGGGTCATCTCTGGCAGGAAAACCGAATCAATGAGGGACTTCTACCTGTGTTATCCCGCAATTCTCACAAACACATTAGTCCCTCAACTAGGTTTGTCGTCAATACTCCAAAACCAACTAGGGGTGGCACTAGATGCACTTACAATCTCCCCCTTTTTGGTGATTGATGACAAACTAGTTGAAGTTTTCAATGGGGAATATAATCTGTGAAATTGTAAAGGATAAGGAATTGTCTTCATAAGTTGCAAGGGCTCCCCCTGAAGATGTGCATATAGGTAATTTGCTTTTGGAATGCAAATGCACATGGCAGGTTGTACTTGTGGAGATCCACTTCAACTTATGATGACAATCCACTATGCATGTGAAAGTATATGAAGATAATGACATGCATAATGGAAAATGGACGTCTACAGAATGATCTAAGTGCGGAATTTATCATCTCACATGCGGAATTTATCATCGCAAAACAAAGTGGCAGATAAGTAGTAGACGACCATCGAGTTTAAGTGTTACAACTCAAAGAACCAAATGTAGCAAAACGAGAGTTGTAAGCACGAAGCAAAATATAAAGCACCCTGCCCATATGGACCCGCTTGAAGACTATCAACCTCATATGCTTCTCCCCCTTTTGTCAGTAAGGACCAAAAAGGTTTGAAGACATAGAGCATCTACTCGTTCCCATGCGGAGTAGGTGAAGTAGCAGGGTCGTTGGTGGTGTTTGGCGGTGCTGAAGAGCTTGGAGCAGAGTTGACGCGTGCTGAAGGAGGTGGTGGTGAAGTAGCATCATCTTCATCCTCGATAACTCTGGCAGTCACTGTTGCAGCAGATGAAGAGAACTCAGAGTCTTCAAGGGGTGGAGTTCCTAGCAGCACAGCTCTTCGAGGAGGTGTGGAGTCAAACTTGAATCGCCCAGTGAAGCCATCCTCTTGGAGATCATCTTCAGAACACATCATCGTTAGCCCTTTCCATGTACGGCGACAGGTTTCATGGGTAACGAAAGCATTCTTGGTGGCAAGATTGTGAATGCGATTAACTTCCACCAAGAGGCTTTTCATCTGACGCTTCAGCCAGTCATGATGCCTATCCTGTTTCTGATGAAGAGCCACAAGAAGCTCTCGGTAGTTGAGAACACGAGTGCGCTTCTTGGGTCTTGGAGCAGTTGTACTATTAGTGGCTTCAGTAGACGTAGGGTGTGGTGCACGTGTAGTGCCAGCCAAAGGATACACCTGAGTGACTGCTTCAACTCCTTCAATGTTCTGTGAGAAACTCTGATGCTCTGCATTCTGAAGACTTAGAGGTTCCTTTGCAGGCTCAGGATAGATGGCTTCAGTAGAGATATCCACATCAGGCAGAAAAATCTGATGATTGCGAGCAGATGGCTAATATGAGATATTGGAGTGAAGTTTAATTAGCCGCATTACCCATGGGGCGTAGAACTTCAAGCCAAATAGATCAGAGCCCGATGCAACAAGTTGGCGGATGAATAAGTCCTGTGCATTGAAGCATTTTCCATGAAGAATATAGAAGACCAAAGTCTTCATTGCACCCTCAAGCTTGGCATTTGGAGAGTGCCCTTTGATGGGCCAAAGAGTTCGCCTGATGATGTGATAGATGGTTCATGGCAGATACTCAAGGTCTTCAACGAAGAACTCTGTTGGATAAGCAGTATCTTGGGGCAATGGCTTCATCATGCTGAGCATCTAACTCATATCAGGTTCCGACCTCTTAAAGATGCTCTCGATAGCTTCACTATGCAGCTGACAGCCATGCTCGTAGAGATCGCCAGGAGTGGGCAAACCAGTGAGCTCAATGATGTCAAATGCATTGGCTTCATGATGAACATTTCCGGTCATCCACTCCAGGACCCAAGTCTTCGGATCTCTGCTGTACCCGCGGATGTGAAGTGTGGCATAGAATTGGAGCAGCAGCTCTTCATCCCAATGCTCTTGATCAGTAACGAACGGCAGCAGTCCAACTTCCTTGAAGCAATCCAAAGCTTCTTCTAGATAGGGCAGACCAGCTATGGCTTCAATGTCAAGGCGCTTGTGTGGGAAGATGCGACCTTGGTTGTAAAGAATGCATGAGTAATAGCTTCGCTGAGGATAGCTCCAGAACCGATCAGATGATATCCTTTCCCTTGAGTAGGGGTTCCTGGAGCTATCGAAGAATGTGTTGTCTGCCCTGAAGCCATTGATATTGAAGGAGCCAGGTGCTAATGCAGGACCTGGGAACCTTGGCAATCTTGGGATTGGCTTCTGTACCTGAGGCCTGCGCTCAACATGATAGTCGAACTGTGGACCGGCAGCAGACTCAGGAACAGAAGTGACGGGATCAGTGGCTTCGCTGTTTTCTTTTTCCATTGGGGAGGGCTCCACATTAGCTTCATTGGTGGTTGTGGCAGCCGCAAGATTTTCAAGCACGTTCTCCTTGAGAACTGCTTCTTGGTGGGATGGAGTGGCAACTTGTGGGACTTCATCTTCCGCGGCTGATGCAGCCGGATTGTCTTCAGCAGAGACTTGAGGCCTTGGACCTTTGTGAAGCCTGCGTAACGCGGGCAACACTTGTGGAGTTGGAGTGGGTTGGGCCTCATAGTCTTCTTCCTCTTGTGGGCGATCTGCCCATGAAGCATCCTGTGCAATTGGCGTCAGTGGACGACCAATGCTGATGAGTTCGCTGTTCTGAGGAAGGATTGCACCATCTTCTACATTGTCATGTTGACCAATGTCTTCAGCAGCGATGGGATCAGCTGCTGGAAAGTCTTCAGCTTCATGAGCCTCTGTGGAAGCAGGCTCATGGATAGTCAGTTGGCGTTCATGGCGTTCAGCTTCAGGATAGACCATAGAAATGGGTTCAACTATCAAGGGCTCTGTGGGAGCTGCCCGATCTTTCTTGGTCTTCCTCTTCTTCTTGGAGGGGGCAGTTGGAGAGGCTTCAGAATGTTTCCTCTTCCTAGCTTCAGCCTCAGTAGTCCTTGTCTTCTTGAGCTCTAAAGCTGTTGACCGGCCTTTTGGCTTCGAGCCAGTCATTTTAGTTGGGAAGACAATAGAAACTGCTTCCTGCCTTGGTGCGTCAGGTTCAGCCATAGCAGGCTTCTTCTTCTTCTTTGCAGCCATCCTGGGGTCGATGCCAGGACGCCCAAGGGCCTTGCGCTTCTCAGCCTCATTATAGGCTTGCACACATCTGTCAGCCAGAGTCTTCATGCGCTCACGCGAACCCTGAGCTTCTGCACGTTTCTTTACAAAGGCTTCCTTGAGCTCGTGCATCATACTCTTGAAGTTCTTCACTTCCTGCACGCTGAGCTTGGCCATATGCTTCTTGAACTGAGCCTTTTCATAGTCAATCTTTTGCTTCAGTTCAACAATGCGCTGAGCAATAGCGAGTTCTGAAGCAATGGCGCCTTGGAAGGCGACACTGAGGCCAATTGGTAGCTGCAGATCTTCAAAGCTGATGTTTGGCGTGTCAAACCACTCGTCAATGAAGTTGTGGATGATGGTCACATCAAAGAGAGGCAGACCATTGAAGATTTCTGCTTCTTCTTTGCTCTTGATGAGTTGCTCAAGAGCGTCATCTGCTAGATCTTCATCACTTGACAGATCAATGTCGTCATTGCGCAGAATGGCAGCAGCAGTTAGCTCTTGTCCGGTGTGAGGCAGAGGCATCTTGACTTTCTAGGGCTTGGAGATGTGAGATAAGTCTTCGGACTGCACACTGTCTTCAGGAGGTGCAGTTGCAAGTGGCTTCGCCCTTGAGATTTTCCGTGAGGGGGCAGGCTTTCAAGCTTTAGGCTTCTTCATCTTCTTTGTCTTCGGCGCTGCAGGAGCTTCTTCTGATTCAGTGTCAGCTGCAGGCTCATTCACTGCAGTCCCTTGAACTAAGATGCGGGTGATGAGGCCTTCAAGGTTGGAGAAAGGACCGATGACATTGGGTTCTGCATCTCGTGTGCCATCTGCCCTTGGTGCTGAGGGACCAGGGTTGAAGTCTAGCCCCAAAGTCTTCTTGTTCTGCTTCGCTGAGTTCTGGGAAAACTGGAAGTTGCGCTTGAACAGATTGTCGTCACGACACCATAGTAGTGAGGATGAGTGTGCATCAGCTGGCTGTGGCCCACGGACCATGCAGGGATAGAAGCCTTGAGCAATGGCTTCATCTCTGGACCTGGGTAGAAGATTCTTGTATTGGATGTCTCCCCACGGTCTCTTGATGGCATTTTTCTCAGCATATTCTTGGGTTACAAATCGGTATTTGAACCATTATTCTGCCCAATATCTTCGAATCCATTGGATTCGGATCTTGCGCTGATTGTAATCCTCTTCAGGATCTGTCTTGTACAGTTCTGAGAGTTCATCTGGCAGATCTCTGGATGTTTCTCCATGATGCTTTCTGCCACCCTTCCATGCTGCTTTCTCTGAAGCCATAAATTTTAACTTGAAAGGCTTCAACATGTTCAAAGGCTTCAAAGGTTTTCGCTTGCTGGACCAACATGAACTGGCTTCGGGAGAATTAATGTGATGCTATAAGAATTCTGCAAATGAATGCAGACTATGAGAACCAAAGGATTCTCCCACGGACATGTACATGTGACAGCATTAAGGTGCGAGGGAAGGGGAAGAGGTCATATGCATTCTCAGAAGATTTTGAAGATAAATCAGTTTAGAAGACATTGACCTCATTTTGCAAAGACATTCACTCATAGATAAGGAGTTGGTTCTAGATTTGTACGAATCCACAGATTAGTACAAGTGAGGAATCTAACTACTTTGTGAAGCATAAGTGAATATACTAGGCATGTTATGAGATGTAGTATGAGAGAGATCTAACTTGTGTGAATAGAAACTGCTTGTGGTAGAAAGTGACAAATCCATAGGATCAACGGTGCTGTAAAAAGGAAGTTTTATTTACCACACTAAGAACTGCTAGACGAAGTGGAAGATGAGGCCGAGCAGTTCGATCTTCCGTGCCCTAACTTGGCGACAGAGGACACCTACGACGACGGCGGAGAGGACGATGTCCGCGGTCGGCGTTAAGACGGCGTCGGAGAGGTTGCGGCAGCGAAGCGCTTCATCGCCGGCATCATCGAGGGCTAGCGGTGGCGCTAGGGTTCGTGCGAGAGTGGAAGAAGAGATAATGACCGCTGTGAAGTGTGTATTTATAGGTACATGGGTGGCACTGCGCTATTACACAGGTGCCCCTGGCGATTCGCATCTGAGGAATACGTGGCCATTATGCGGAATTTTGGGGTTTGTTCCACGTCCCACGCACGCCTTGATTGTCGGGTGGTCGTTCCTACTTCATGTGGAGGAATGAGCATTGAAAACAGACATAATGGTTGTCTTTGTATCTTCTGCTGACAAGGACGCAGAGAAGACATTCGACAGTTTCAATAGAATGCATATGATTTGGAGAGATAGAATTTGAGATAGAAAGCATAGAGAGGTTAGGGTCCGATCACATTCACTTAGTTCAAAAGATTCAACAATGAAGACATAGCTATAAGTGAATGCTGTAGAGGACAGAACACTAATATATATATATATATATATATATATATATATATATATATATATAATCAACATAGTGAAGATAATCATGAAGATATGTTGAGATCGAAGCCAAACCAAATGTGAAGACATTGCAAGGTAACGCCATGAGTGAAACACTTCAAAATAGAACATTTGGTGGTGGCGTTACCCACCGTATAGGAAGTATTAGACCCAGACACGGCGCACAATTATCGTGGCGCTCCAAAGTCAAGTTCCACATTAATGTATTCACACTTAGAATGTATGTCTTCATTGATTGAAAAATATACTTTACTTCGTGTGTTGCACATCTAAGTCATCAATATGCATAAGGGTTAGGATGTGTGCCTGATCACAGGACATTTGAGGATTCCAGGATATTTAGCTCACACCGTAACTTGCAAAATCTCTTCTCATCCAAGGGCTTGGTGAAGATATCTGCCAATTGCTCTTCAGTGTTGACATGTATGATATCAATATCTTCCTTTACAACATGATCTCTGAGAAAGTGATGACGAATTTCAATGTGCTTTGTCTTCGAGTGCTGAACTGGGTTGTTGGCGATCTTGATAGCGCTTTCGTTGTCGCAGTAAAGTGGCACTTGCTTCAGATGAATGCCATAGTCCTTGAGTGTTTGCTTCATCCACAGAAGCTGAGCGCAACAAGATCCAGCAGCAATGTATTCAGATTCAGCAGTGCAGAGAGATACACGGTTCTGCTTCTTTGAAGACCAACATACAAGTGATCGTCCCAGAAAGTGACATGTGCCTGATGTAGACTTGCGATCAACTTTGTCACCAGCATAATCAGCATCCGAGAATCCAACAAGATCAAACTCTGAGCCCTTTGGATACCATAACCCTAGAGTTGGAGTGTGAGGCAAATATCGAAGAATTCGCTTCACAGCTAAGTGATGCGACTCCTTTGGTGCCGCTTGAAATCGAGCACACATGCAAACACTAAGCATAATATCTGGCCTAGATGCACATAGATAAAGTAAAGAACCAATCATGGAGCGGTATACCTTTTGATCGAACTCTTTACCATTGTCGTCGGGGCCCATATGATGTTTGGCTGGCATTGGTGTTGTGAAGCCTTTGCAGTCTTGCATACCGAACTTCTTCAGGCAATCTTTGAGATACTTCTCTTGAGATATGAAGATGCCATTGCGTTGTTGTCGTATTTTAAGACCGAGGAAGAACTTCAGCTCTCCCATCATGGACATCTAATATTGCTCGTGCATCATATATCCAAACTCTTCACTGTACTTCTGATTGGTGCAACCAAAGATAATGTCATCCATATATATTTGGCACACAAACAGTTCACCATCATATGTCTTCGTGAAGAGAGTGGGGTCTAGGGAACCAGGTATGAAGCCTTTGCTCTTCAGGAAGTATTTGAGTGTGTCATACCAGGCCCGAGGGGCTTGTTTGAGGCCATACAGTGCCTTGTTGAGCTTGTATACCATGTCAGGATGTTTTTGGATCTTCAAAGCCAGGCGGTTGTGCAACATACACTTCTTCTTCAACCTTGCCATTCAGAAAAGCATCTTCACATCCATTTGATATAGAAGTATGTTGTGATGATTTGCATAGGCCAGCAGTATGCGTATGGCTTCAAGTCTAGCCACAGGAGCAAATGTTTCATCGAAGTCAATGCCTTCCACTTGAGTATATCCTTGAGCAACGAGACGAGCTTTGTTTCTGACAACTTGACCATGCTCATCTTGCTTGTTGCGGTATATCCATTTGGTGCCTATTATATTGTGCTTCCGTGGATCAGGACGCTTAAGTAGTTCCCATACATTATTCAGCTCAAACTGTTGAAGCTCTTCTTGCATAGCTTGAATCCATTCAGGTTCCATGAAGCCTTCTTCAACTTTCTTGGGTTCTGTTATTGAGACGAATGCGAAGTGCCCACAGAAATTTGCTAGCTGAGTTGCCCTTGAACGAGTGAGTGGACCGGGTGCATTGATGCTATCAATTATTCTTTCAATCTGCACTTCATTGGCAATGCGAGGATGTACAGGGCGAAGACTTTGCTCTTGCTGATCATTGTCGTTGTTAGAAGGAATGTCTTCAGGCTGAGCATTGTCTTCATGTTGATCAGGTGCTGAGATGATAAGTTCTTCTTCAGGATGAACTTCAGAAGGTATAATTTCTCCAGTTCCCATTAGCTTGATTGATTCACTGGATGGAACTTCATCCAGCACATTTGGCAGTTGCTCTCTTTGTGAACCATTGGTCTCATCGAACCGCACATCCACTGTTTCAACCACTTTGTAATGAAAGAGATTGAAGACTCTGTAGGAGTGCGAATCCTTTCCATATCCAAGCATAAAACCCTCATGTGCTTTTGGTGCAAACTTTGAGGTGTGATGTGGGTCCTTGATCCAGCACCTTGCGCCAAATACTCTGAAGTAACTGACATTTGGCTTCTTGCCAGTAAGGAGCTCATAAGATGTCTTGTTCAGAAGGTTGTGAAGATAAACACGATTGATTGTATGGAATGCAGTATTAATGGCTTCAGGCCAGAATTTTCTTGGGGTCTTGTATTCATCTAGCATCGTTCTGGCCATCTCAATGAGTGTTCTGTTCTTGCGTTCGACGACGCCATTCTGCTGTGGCGTGTATGGGGCTGAGAATTCATGTGTGATGCCCAAGGTATAAAGATATGTATCAAGGCCAGTGTTCTTGAATTTAGTGCCATTGTCACTTCTGATGTGCTTTATCTTGGCGCCATAATTGTTCATAGCTCGATTGGCGAAGCGTCTGAAGACATCCTGCACTTCAGTCTTGTAAAGGATTATGTGCACCCAAGTTTATCTAGAGTAATCATCAACAATAACGAAGCCATAGAGGCATGCAGTAGTAGTAAGAGTTGAGTAATGAGTGGGACCGAAAAGATCCATGTGAAGCAGTTCGAAGGGTCGAGTAGTGGTCATGATTGTCTTTGAAGGATGTTTGGCCCTCGTCATCTTCCCTGCTTCACAGGCACCGCATAAGTGGTCTTTCTTGAACTTGACGCCCTCGATGCCTATGACATGCTTCTTCTTCGCAAGGGTGTGGAGGTTCCTCATGCCAGCATTCTGAAGCTTTCGCTAGAAGACATACGGCAAGCTGTGGTCCTGCTGAGAAATCTACTACGTACAGATCATCTTTTCGATACCCTTCAAACACTAGAGACTTGTCGGATTCCATTAGTACAAGGCAACGATATTTTCCAAATATTATGATCATGTTCAAATGGCAAAGCATTGAGACAGACATTAAGTTGAAGCCAAGGGATTCAACAAACATGACTTTGTCCATGTGTTGATCCCTTGAGATTGCAACTCTACCTAGACCCAATACCTTACTTTTACCAGTGTCAGCAAATGTGATGTGGCTCTTGTCGGATGGACGTAAGGTTGAGTCCATAAGAAGACTTCTTTTGCCAGTCATGTGATTTGTACACCCACTATCAATAATCCATTATGAAGACATTGGTGTCGTACCCTACAGTGCAGTTAGGGGGATAGGCTTCACCAAGAGCATTGTGAAGCAAAAACATTTGACGAACCAATGGGTTATGAAAGCTTAGATCCAGATTAGGACTAATAGGGAGAGTAGCAAGCGATTCAGGAACGAAGTACATAGTAAGACCATTCGGGCATTTGATCTTGCGCCCTACAAGATGTTTAAGGTCCCCAGCAATGGCGTCAGACGATTTTGGTTTTCTGCTGGAGACCTTTCCCTGCAAAAGAGAGTTAAGCATTCTTAGCCACCCACATCATCAAGGGTGGCTGAGAAGCAATAAGTCTAAGTGCAGCATCTGAGAATTTTGGCTTTGGAGCCCTAGCAAACAGTCTTGCAGGCGGACAATAGTACTCATAAGAATAAGCAGAATAGTTCTTGGTCTTATGAACATGGCGGTTTGATGAACCGCTCTCATATTCATATGCCTGAGTATGGTTTCCCTGCAAAACATTTGCGTTAGTGCGACTCAGGTGAGTCCTCTGTCTGTATGAAGCCTTTGGACCGTATGAAGCCATTGGTCTAAGGTTTGTCTTCTTCACGTGAGGTGTCATGATGACATTCACAGGAAGATTCTCTAGACACCTTTTCGGAACCTAGATCTTCTTCATAGACGGTCCATTCCTGCAGTTAGTACCAATGTACCTGGCAAACACTTCACCATTCTGATTCTTAAACAGTATATAGTTTGCATCAAAGGATTCATCAATGATAATGGGGTTAGCACAAGTGAAGCCAGATAGATTGGATGGGTCTGCTGAAGGTTCCTTTGCAGCAACCCACATGGTTTTGGGGTACTGCTCAGGTTTCCAGTAAGAGCCATCAGCATTCATTTTCCTTACGAACCCAACACCCTCTTTCCTTCGGTTTCGGTTCAGTATTTGCTTTTTGAGGATATCACATAGTGTCTGATGCCCTTTAAGACTTTTTTACATCCCTGTTTCAAGCAATATCTTCAACCTAGCATTCTCATCAGGAATAGCAGTGGTATCCTCAGCAGAGGGGTTAGTTACCACATCAACAGTTAGAACATTCAGCAACAGAAGTAGCATTATCACGCTCATTGCATTTAAGACATGGTGGTTCAAATCCTTCCTGAGTGGGACTGATCTGTTTGGAGTGAAGTGACTCGTTTTCCTTTTGAAGATCTTCATGAACCGCTCTCAATTTCTCAAGATCTTGCTTCCTTTGAAGATAATCATAGGAAAGCTTTTCATGAGTTGTTGAGAGAGTTTCATGACGACTTTCAAGTTCCTGATACTTAACGTGAAGATTTTTTATGTCTTCAATTAAGGATTCAGATCGAGTCATTTCAGCACCTAACAGATCATCGCTTCTGTCTAACAGTTTTTGAATATGTTCCATAGCTTTCTGCTGTTCAGTTGCAATTTTAGCAAGTGTTTTGTAGCTGGGTTTTGAATCATAATCAGAGTCATCGTCACTAGATGTTTGATAGTGAGTAGTGCGTGTGTTTACCTCGGCACCGCGTGCCATGAAGCAGTAGGTAGAAGCGGAGTAGTCCTTGTCAATTGCATCGGTGTCGGTGACGAGGTCATTGTCTTCAGTATTGAAGATGGACTTGGCAACGTATGCTGTAGCCAGACTTGCGACGCCTGAATCAGACTCCTCCTCAGACTCCACCGCGCCTCCTCAAAAGCGGACTCCTCCTCTGAGTCCATTTCCTTGCCAACAAACGCACGTGCCTTGCCAGATGAGCTCTTCTTGTGTGATGAAGACTTTGAGGAAGACTTGGACGAAGACTTTGAGTATTTCTTCTTCTTCTTGTCGTCAGAGTCATATTCCTTGCTCTTCTTCTTCTTTTTGTTCTCATTGTCCCACTATGGACACTCAGAGATGAAGTGGCCAGGTTTCTTGCACTTGTGACATGTTTTCTTCTTGTAGTTGTGAGCAGAAGCTTCATCATTCCTTGAGCTTGATCGGGAAGACTTTCTGAAGCCTTTCTTCTTGGTGAATTTTTGGAACTTCTTCACAAGCATAGCAAGTTCCCTTCCAATGTCTTCAGGATCATCAGAACTGCTGTCAGATTCTTCTTTAGATGAGGAAACAACTTTTGCCTTCAAGGCACGAGTTCGCCCATAGTTTGGACCGTAGATATCTCTTTTCTCAGAAAGCTGAAACTCATGTGTATTGAGCCTCTCAAGTATGTCAGATGGATCGAGTGTCTTGAAATCAGGACGTTCTTGAATCATCAGGGCTAGGATGTCAAACGAAGTATCAAGTGATCTCAGTAGTGTCTTGACGACTTCATGTTTGGTGATCTTGGTAGCACCGAGGGCTTGAAGCTCATTTGTGATGTCAGTGAGTCGGTCAAATGTGTGCTGGACATTCTCATTGTCATTTCGCTTGAAGCGGTTGAAGAGGTTGCGAAGGACACTGATTCTCTGATCTCTCTGGGTTGAGATGCCTTCATTGACCTTGGAGAGCCAGTCCCAGACCAGCTTAGATGTCTTCAAAGCACTCACACAGCCATACTGTCCTTTGGTCAGATGACCACAGATGATATTTTTGGCAGTAGAGTCCAGTTGAACGAATTTCTTGACGTCAGCAGCAGTGACACCTTCTCCAGCCTTGGGAACACCGTTTTCGACGACATACCATAGGTCGACATCAATGGCTTCAAGATGCATGCGCATCTTATTTTTCCAGTAGGGATATTCAGTTCCATCGAAGACGGGGCACGCAGCGGAGACTTTAATTATCCCTGCAGTCGACATAGCTAAAACTCCAGGTGGTTAAACCGAATCACACAGAACAAGGGAGCACCTTGCTCTGATACCAATTGAAAGTGCGTTATATCGACTAGAGGGGGGTGAATAGGCGATTTTTATGAAAGTCTTCAAAACATGGAAGTTATGAAGACAAACGATAGAAATAAACATATTACCATGCAGCGCAAGGTAGACTACACTAGACAAGCCATAGTCAAGTATTCAATGAAGTGAAAGCACAATGACTTAATAGCAGCAATGTAGTAAGGATCAGGTAGGAAGATATTATGAAGCCATACAGAACATGCAGTCACTCAGTGAAGACAAAAGATAGTGCAAACATACAATGACTTCACAAGGAGCAACAGTAAGTAAAGGGAAGGGAAGATGAAACCAGTGACTCGTTGAAGACAATGATTTGTTGGACCAGTTCCAGTTGCTGTGAAAACTATACGTCTGGTTGGGGCGGCTAGGTATTCAAACCTTAGGACACACAGTCCCGGACACCCAGTCCTGAACACGCAGCTCAGGACATCCAGTCCTCACCGTAACCCCCTTGAGCTAAGGTCACACACACCTCGCCCAATCACTCTAGTAAGTCTTCAAGGTAGACTCCCAAACCTTCACATACTTCGTTCACCGACAATCCACAATGTCTCTTGGATGCTCAGAACGCGACGCCTAACCGGCTGGAGGATGCACAGTCCTCAAGTGTAATAAGTCTTCAGATCACACAGACAAGAAGACTTAAGTGATGCCCAATTCTCTCTGGCTCTGGGTGGTTAGGGCTTTATCCTCGCAAGGAATTTTCTCTCAAAGGCTTCGAGGTGGGTTGCTCTCAAACGACAAAAGTCGTACTCTCAATCTGAGCAGCCAACCATTTATGGTTGTGGGGGGTGGGCTATTTATATCCACTTGGCAACCCGACCTGATTTGTCCGAAATGACCCTGGGTCACTAAGGAACTGACACATGTTCCAACGGTCAGATTTCAAACTCACACGGCAACTTTACTTGGGCTACAAGCAAAGCTGACTTGTCCGACTCTAGACAAGATTCGCTCTCATAGTCTTCACTCGAAGACATAGGTGTTTTTGGTTAGGCATCACTTCAGTCATTCTGACTGGTTCTCTTGGACCCCACTTAACAGTACGGTGGTTCCTATGACTCAACACAAAAGAAAAAGAACTATGAAAGATCTAAGTCTTCGAGCTCCATAGGCTTCATGCGGTGTCTTCTCTGGTCATAGTCTTCAATGTAAATATCTTCACATATACCACCTTTGACTTCAATGTCTTCATACATTTTTAGGGGTCATCTCTGGTAGGAAAACCGAATCAATGAGGGACTTCTACCTGTGTTATCCTGCAATTCTCACAAACACATTAGTCCCTCAACTAGGTTTGTCGTCAATACTCCAAAACCAACTAGGGGTGGCACTAGATGCACTTACAAAAAGCTTCAATGAGCTAAAGACCAGGCTGACAACAACACCAATATTGATTCTTCCAGACATCTACCGCAGCTTTGATGTATACTATGACGCATCCAGGAGAGGTATTGGATGTGTACTCATGCAAGATGGCAAGGTTGTAGCATACACATCTCGACAGCTACGACCTCACGAAGGGAACTATTCAACGCATGATTTGGAGTTGGCCGCAGTTGTGCATGCTATGAAAATTTGGAGACACTACCTCATTGGAAAAAGGTGTCAGATATTTACTGACCACAAGAGTCTCAAGTATATATTCACTCAACCAGACTTAAACCTTCGACAATGAAGATGGCTTGAGTTGGTCAAGGATTATGACCTTGGAATAAATTATCATCCGGGTAAAGCCAACGTGGTTGCTGATGCCCTCAGCTGCAAGCCTGCCAGTCTGATTGCCATAATGGAGTCCTTGCCTCCCGAACTCCATGAAGAGATCGCCCAGCTCAATTTGGTCATTGTTGATGCCAGTCTTGCCAATATATTGGAAGTTACTCCTACCCTTGAGGAGGAGATTCGCAGGGCCCAACCAGATGACCCAGTATTACAACACCATGCCAAGCGTATGTTAGAAGGAAAGACCCATGATTTCTCCAAGGATCAGCAAGGTACGCTAAGGTTTCGAGGACGGATTTGCGTACCCGAGCAAGCAGACTTGAGAAATAATATTTTGGCAGAAGCACACGAATCTTCGTATTCAATACACCCAGGAGGTACCAAAATGTACGAAGACCTTCACCAGATATTTTGGTGGGATGGAATGAATAAAGACATCACATACTTTGTCGCTTGCTGCGATATATGCAACAAAGTTAAGACAGAACATCAGAAACCCGTCGGACTTCTCCAACACCTATCTGTTCCGCAATGGAAGTGGGATGATGTCTGCATGGATTTCATCACAGGCTTACCATAGACTCATAGAGGCAATGATGTAGTATGGGTCATGGTGGACACACTGACTAAGGTAGCTCACTTCATTCCCATCCGAACCACCTACCGAGCTGATCAACTCACACAGTTATATGTTTCAAGAATCGTCAGTTTGCATGGAGTGGCAAGAACAATTACTTTAGACCGAGGTTCTCTCTTTACCTCAGCATTCTGGTCACGTCTCCATCAAGCCTTGGGGACTGACCTAAAATACAGCACAACCTATCATCTTCAGACAGAGGGGCAGACTGAGCGGTTAAATCATATACTCAAAGATATGCTCTGAGCATGTGCTTTCACCCAAGGACCCAAGTGGGAAGATTGTGTGCCGTACGCTGAGTTCTCCTACAAGAACAGTTTCCAGACCAGCCTGAAGATGTCACCTTATGAAGCTCTGTATGGTCGGAAGTGCCGCATGCTACCTCTTGAGCACTGCGTTGGTTTTCCCTTGAAGAGGAAAGGGTGATGCAGCAAAGTAGCATAAGTATTTCCCTCAGTTTTTGAGAACCAAGGTATCAATCCTGTAGGAGACTACACGCGAGTCCCTCGTACCTACACAAACAAATAAGAACCTCGCAACCAATGCGATAAAGGGGTTGTCAATCCCATCACGGTCACTTACGAGAGTGAGATCTGATAGAGATAATAATAATAAGATAAATATTTTTGGTATTCTTATGATATAGATTGAAAGTAAAGATTGGAAAATAAACGGCGCCAGAAATAGCTAGTTTACGGGAGATTAATATAATGGAGAATAGACCCCGGGGCCATAGGTTTCACTAGTGGCTTCTCTCAAGATAGCATAAGTATTACGGTGGGTGAACAAATTACTGTCAAGCAATTGATAGAAAAGTGCATAATTATGAGAATATCTAGGCATGATCATGTATATAGGCATCACGTCCGCGACAAGTAGACTGAAACGATTCTGCAACTACTACTATTACTCCACACATCGACCGCTATCCAGCATGCATCTAGAGTATTAAGTTCATAAGAACAGAGTAACACATTAGGCAAGATGACATGATGTAGAGGGATAAACTCAAGCAATATGATATAAACCCCATCTTTTTATCCTCGATGGCAACAATACAATACGTGCCTTGCTGCCCTTGCTGTCACTGGGAAAGGACACCGCAAGATTGAACCCAAAGCTAAGCACTTCTCCCATTGCAAGAAAGATCAATCTAGTAGGCCAAACCAAACTAATAATTCATAGAGACTTGCAAAGATAACCAATCACACAAAAAGGATTTTAGAGAAGAATCAAATATTGTTCATAGATAAACTTGATCATAAACCCACAATTCACCGGATCTCGACAAACACACCTGTCGTGGAATTGTCACGGCAGATGTCCTAGCAAAAGGACTTAGTCGTAGGGCCATTGCAACTAGGCAGCTTAAAGGGGTTAATCGGGACAAAGGACACGAGAGGTTTTATACTAGTTCGGCCCCTTACGATGAAGGTAAAAGCCTACATCTAGTTGTGTTGATATTGCTGGGGTTTCGATTACCATGAGGCTAGTTCGTCGGCTTGGTTATCGATCTCTTGTTTCTTGCCCTAAGCCGCCATCGGGTCGTCCCCTTATATACACGGGTTGATGCCTGGTGGCCTACAGAGTCCCGGCCAGCTCATAAATTGTGCCCGGCTCGGTAACTTCTTTTACATTCCTTTCCTTAAAAGTCTTTCCTTACATACGGCGGTTTACAATATTGGGCCTTATGCCGCCGCTAGGCCTTTAGGACTTCTATAAGTTTTAATAACCTGTCGCCTTGAATGTCTATTGGGCTTCCTTTGTGACCCACCATTGGGGCTGACCCGGCCCCTCCTGGGTGGGTCATAACTGATAGCTATATCCCCAACATTAGGCCCCAGGTTGATTTGAACTTCGTTCTTGTCAATCTTCAATACTTAGAAAAAATCCACCTATCACTGTTATTGCGAAAGCTTTGTAACCCGCCATGACGTCACCTCCGGATTTTTTGGGAATCCGACATCACGTCATCTTTTTAACAGATCTTTATCTTTAATGCCTTCCCGAAAATCGAGGTGCCTGGGTAGCTGGATAATCATGTTTTGGTCTCCTCGTTTTTCGCGTCCATTTGTCAGTCTTCTCCTTATAAATAGACATGACTAGCCTTTCTTCATTCTCCCCCCTTTTCCATCGTATTCTTCCTCTCTCGCAACCCTTCCGTCGCTCGAGCTCCGCCGCCGCTGCAGCGCTCATCGTCATCCTCAAGTTTGGCCGCTGCATCACCCTGATTCTGTCCAGAGAACGGAGGCGATCCTCCGCAGCAACTCCACACCCGTAAGCTCTCACCTTCTCACCCCCATAGATCTGCATTAGGGTTCAGGAGGTTTCCTTCTTGTGTTCTTCGCTGTTCGTCGTAGATTTGTTGCAACTTCTCTTACCGCACCCTCCTTTGATCTAAAAGTAGTGCAGAACTTAAGCGATAACTGTTTCTCATCCATTTTAGATGTTAGTAGATCCCTTTCCTTTGCACATATATCTTCTTAGAGCTGATGAACTCATCTGAGCTATATTTTTAGGTCTAGGAAGTTTCTCATTTTGAACGGCCATTTGATCCATAGTAATATCCAGAAGTTAAGAAACGTGTTTGTCTCTATACTTAATCAATTTTGCCGCTGGTATTTCTCAAATGTCTGTAGTCATGGCGGCTTACTATGCCGGCTTACTTTTCCTTATATGACATTAGCCCTTAATTAAGCCGCCATTACTCCCCTGTATCATCTTTTACTTTCATCATATTTATTGAATTGAACCGGCATGTTACCTTCCTTTCAGTACGTTTCTAAACACCATGCCGTCCAAACCGCTGACTGTCTGCAACTGGGTTCCCTCAACCATAACTGAGGAACATTTGAAGGAGTTCTTCTCCATAGGATTTTTGCCAGGAAAAATGTCATGTCTTACCGTGCACCTGACCCGGAGGAAGAACGGCCCAATCTAAAATACGGTGAAGTCATTGTCTTTACTGACCACATGAACCGTGGCTTTTCACCGCCCGGCTCAAAGTTCTTCAGAGATGTCCTCCATTTTTTCAAACTCCACCCTCAAGATATCGGGCCCAATTCCATATCCAATATCTGCAACTTCCAAGTGCTCTGTGAGGTGTACCTTCAGGAAGAGCCGATCGTGGAACTGTTTAGAGAGTATTTTTATCTCAACTGGCAGAATGAGTGCACCAACGGCCTTAGCTTGGAGCTTGGAGGCATCTCAATTTAGCGTCGGCAGGGCGCTGTCTTCCCCCTCATAGTCTTGCCGAGTCATCCAAAAGACTGGAATCAGACTTGGTTCTATTGTCAAGACACTTCACCAACAAACGAGAAGCCACTGCCGGGTTATCGCGCAGAGCGTCTTGACTCCAAATTCGCGCTCCCTGACAAGCTTACTGCTACCGAATGCAAGCCATCAATAAAAAGGATTAACGCCTTATTAGGGAACGCTTAACCGGAGTTGACCTGACCCGCTGCTGGATCTCATGGCGGGTTATCCCTCTAAGCTGCCGATCAAAATTGATGTACGAGTATGGTGGAGGCCCAGATGACTCTCTTCGTCACAGCTCCGTTCAACTAACGGAAGAAGATATTGTTTCAATGTCAACTCTTCTGGTGAAGGGAAAATACGAAGACTGCAGTACGTCGGGTTAAACCCCTTCTGCAAGCTTAACCTGGTGCCAGAAGTAAGGAAACTCTGATCTCTCTCCTTTGTATTTTTCCCAGCCGTATTGTTTAATACTTGCCTCACCTTTCATCTTGTTTTTACCTATTTGCAGGCCAAATCCGATTTCTGGAAAGTTAAATATGACCACGAAGCTGCCAAGAAAGCGAGGGTCACCGCCATAAACGCCAGGAAGACGACCCGGAGGTCTAAAAAGAAGAAGAAGAGCACCGCTGAAGACATGATGAAGCTTGACGATACTTATGAGTCGGAGGTAGCCCTTGACTCCCTTGGCCAACTTTTTAATAATCTTATTAACACTGATCATTACCAGGACGACACTGGGGCCAATCAGGCTGTGGAAGAGGAGGTAACTATTTCCTCCGACTCAGCCCGTTTGCCAAGACAGAAACTTCGAGTCGTAACCCGGAAAGTAAGGTTTTCACACCCTTTGGCTTAGCTGGACCCTCATTTTCTTTTGAAAAAGCAGCAACATGAAAGCCGACGTCAGGCCCGGAATGATGATGAACCGCCTGTTGTTCTTCAACAAACTCCTCAAAAGCGCTGGAATGAGGTTTACTTCTTTGTTTTTGACTCTCTGTTTAATGGATCCTTTCCCTTGCATTACTTAACTTTACTTTATCTTTGCAGGAGGTGTCTCGCTCTTCTGGCGACTGGTCTCAGACCCAATTTCCGGCCTTCAAGACTGCCCCTCGGTAAGGAAATAAATCATCTTTCCTCCGTGTTTTTCAAGCTGTATCTTTATACTAACAGTCTCATAATATTTCTCTTAGTGGTCAAGCTAAATCCAAGAAGGCAAAGGCAACTAAGCCGGTGGAAGACCCGCCAGTTCCTGTCCCTGAACCGGCCATGCCATCTTCTCCTCCATTAACTGATACTCCAGAAGACCCGCCTGTCAATGCAGAAGCAAATCCTTCTGAGCCGTCGTTTGATGAAACCACCGTTAACCCTTCTGCCACTGGGCCATCCAGCTCGGCTAACCCGCCATCACCGTATGCTCAAGACGTTCTGATCACTGGGAGCCGCTTCGTTAAGCTGGGAATCCCACCGTGTTGGCTCGTCATACTGCGAAACAAGAGGCGCTGGAGCAACAAAAAGTGTGTTTTGATATTTCGCATTATGACCATCTGAATGCCAATGATATATTATTCGGCTATCTCAGCCATGTGCACTCAAGTCGTGACTCGGAGATTGAAATGGTCAAGCAGCTGCAGCTGAAGTACGAGGTACGTTCTTCCAACTTATATTCTGCCAGCCCCCAAGTCTTCAGATTATGAGAAAAACGGAATGATCTGTAGACTTTATGATATAGGCTTAGACTTTACCTTTAGATTTTTCTAGAGTTCAATAAAATAGAACAAAGCTTCACCTGTAGTCCCCAAGGGCCGGTTCATTTAACCATAAATGAACCGATACTTTGAATTTTATAACTGTCTTGTACCGAATCCAACAAATACTGTAATCCGGCTTAACCTTGAGAAACTTTGCCGAATACCATACATTAGCCCCCAAGTGCCAAGTGCTGTTACTTTGTAAAGTATTTGGGACTTGAAATATTTTAGAGTCATAAGAAATTGATTTGGCATACATTAGCCCCCAAGTGTCAAGTGATTTTGTAGTGCAAAGGCACTCGAGACTTGAATCTTTAATCTTAAACTTTAATTGAAATCTTGACTCATCTAGGTATGTTTTGCAGAATGCCTTATCTGAACTGAGCTCGCAATTAACTGATGCAAAGACCCGGCTGGCGGATCAGGAGGCAGAAATCAAGTCTGCTGACTCCAAACTACAACTGAGTCTTGCTGAGACGGAAAATTTGAAAACCAGCTTGAATGTCAAGAAGAAAAACTGGGCTGAGGAAAAAACGCTGTTGACACAACGCGCCGAGAAAGCTGAGGCAGCCCTTGAAGAGGTTACAACAGAGCTGGCCGGATTAAAGGACCGGGTGTCTCAAATGGTGGCCGCCATCTTTGGTAAGCCATCTGTATTTGATATTGTGTATTTTCTGTTGATCCGGAATATAAACCGCCAACTGACACTTTGTGTACAAAATATGTGCAGGCCCATGAAGCAAGAATCTGAGCCAAGACAATGCGATTAAACTGAAGGCAGTGTATACTTTAGTGGAGCAATTGTATATTGGCACTCAACGGGCACTTGCCGCTATCTCTCGTGTTAATCAAGGACCCAACTGGCTCAGTGATGTCTTAAAAAAGCTGTCAATCTTACCCGCCAGGTTCCAAGAAGTGAAGCACTCCTGTGCCAGAGCCGGAGCTTTGACTGCCCTGAGCCGCTCCAAGGCTTGGGTGCCAGATCTAGACCCAGTGGACGTAGCCAGAGGGTATCCTACCGTGAAGGAAGACAGATATCCCTTTGACCAAGATGACTTCGTGGCTTGCGTGCGCGGAGTTCGACCTCAGGCGACTATTCTTGGAGATGAAACCAATATCGACAAGTATCAACCGGGTTTTGACTTGGATAATAAGAAGATGGCGACTCCCTCCTACAAAGTGATCGATTTAATCCCGCCTGTTCGTGAACATACATTTGCCCCGGAAGTTGATCCGGCCGGCCTGATTGACGAAGAACAAAATTTATTGATGTGAACGGCTTTGATTGGTCAAAGCCCAGCTTCCAATCAGCATAGGGTGGTGAACCGGCGAGGGAGGAGTGAGGACCATCTTCATGGACCAGCATAGATTAGTTTTTGAAAACACTGCGTATTCTGCCGATGCCATCACGCATAAGACACCGTGTGTTAGTCTGTGCTTTCTGATGTTAATATATGCATCACTTTTATGGTTGTCCCTGCAATACTTCAACTCTGTTCCTGTAGATAAAAAAGGAAACAACTGGCTTGGTTGCTTAGTACCAAACGGGTTAGAACACCCAGATTATAGCCAATATATTTATCATAGTAAAAAACAGAACCAGATGTAAAAAGAAAACAAGGTTGAAATAACCTTTGATTAATACAAAAAGCAACTGTTCATAAACAATAGCCATACCTGTACCTTTGTTCTCTTGACCACCGATTTAAATTACCCGGGTGATGAGGGTGATAATCCTGTCCTTTTTGAGAAGTCAATGCTTCTGAATACTTAATGATTATCATGCCCTGGCGGCTTGTAGTCAAATAGTACAGCCGGTGAAAAGACCATACTGATTATTTGTGAAATTGAGGCAACAAAAAACCAATAAGGCAAATAACAGGTGGTAAACAAAGTTGACCTTGTAATTAAAGGTTGGGGGTTTCTGATTCGAATACGATCAGTAACCCGGACCAAAGGGGTTAAGCTAAGGTTCGAATACGACCATATAGCCCCTAGTGGCTTTGGCGTTGCGCCGATCAAGAGGGTACCGATAACTATGTTCTCTTTGGTTCGAATACGACCTATGTTTGAACAGGAAGCCCCCAAATGACCTTGAGAGGTTTTTAACGACCCTGATTCGAATATGATCCAAGTCAGACCCAAAAGGGGTTAAGCTGTGATTCGAATACGATCAAGAAGCCCTCTAGTGAGTTTGGCTTTGAGCTGATCAAAAGGGTTACGACAGCTATGTTCTCTTTGGTTCGAATACGACCTATGATTGAACAGGAAGCCCCCAAGTGACCATGATAGTTGCAGCTAGATTCGAATATGATCATAAGCCGGACCAAAAAAGGTTAGACTAGATTCAAATATGATCAGCTCCTTAATAGTCATTTGAAAAATAGTAGTAAAAAATAATAAAGCTGTGTAATCTTTCTGAAAAGAAAAGAGACCGATGGTCCTGCTTTATTACTTATCATAATATATATAACATCGATGTATGTACATGATGAGAGCCGGTGGCTCAGGTGTAGTATGGCCGAAGTTGAGCAATGTTCCACGGCCGGCGGGTCTCCTCTTCTGACTTACGTGAGTCTTTGTGCTCTCGAACGTCAATGAGGTAATATGACCCGTTGTTTAAGTTCTTGCTGACCACAAAAGGTCCTTACCAAGGTGGGGATAGCTTGTGTGCATCTGATAAATCCTGGATGAGCCGGAGCACCAGGTCACCTTCTTGAAAAGTCCTGGACTTAACCCGGCGGCTGTGATAATGACGCAGGTCCTGTTGATAAATTGCTGATCGAGCCACTGCTAAGTCTCTTTCCTCATCTAATAAGTCAAGTGCATCCTGTCTGGCTTGTTCATTGTTAGCTTCAACAAAAGCCGCCACATGGGGCGAGTCATGACGGATGTCACTAGGTAACACTGCTTCTGCTCGATAAACCATGAAGAAAGGTGTGTAACCTGTAGGTCTGTTAGGGGTGGTGTTGATACTCCACAGCACCGAGGGTAACTCCTCTACCCAACAACCCCGCGTTCGCTGCAAGGGAACCATAAGCTGGGGCTTGAGACCTTTTAAGATTTCCAGATTTGCTCTCTCAGCCTGACCATTGGATTGAGGATGAGCTACAGATGAAACACCAAGCCGCATGTGCTTGCGCTGACAGAACTCCTCCATAGCCCCTTGTGATAGATTAGTGCCATTGTCAGTGATAATGCTGAGTGGAAAACCAAAACGGAAGATCACCTCTTTCATGAATTGAACCACTATGGCCGCATCACATTTACTCACTGGTTCTGCCTCAACCCACTTTGTGAATTTGTCAACTGCCACTAAAAGATTTGTCTTTTTATCCTTAGACCTTTTGAACGGTCCAACCATGTCAAGCCCCCAGACCGCAAATGGCCAAGTGATTGGAATCATCCGTAACTCTTGAGCCAGCACATGTGCTCGTCGTGCGAATTTTTGACATCCATCACATCTACTGACCAGATCTTCTGCATCAGCATGAGCCGTCAACCAATAAAAACCATGACGAAAAGCTTTGGCCACCAGAGACTTTGACCCGGCATGATGACCACAATCACCTTCATGGATCTCATGAAGTATTTCTTGGCCTTCTTCAGGGGAAACACACCACCGAAACGCTCCAGAGACACTGCGATGGTATAGTTCTCCGTCAGAAATCGTCATTGACTTAGACCACCGGGTTATCTGTCGGGCCAGGGTCTCATCCGCTGGCAGCTCGCCCCGGGTCATGTAAGCCAAGAACGGTACTGTCCAATCTGGGATGATGTGAAGAGCCGCCACCAACTGCGCCTCCGGGTCAGGAACGGCTAGATCTTCTTCTGTAGGTAACTTAACAGACGGGTTATGCAAAACATCCAAAAAGGTGTTAGGTGGCACCGGCTTACGCTGAGATCCCAACCGGCTTAAAACATCAGCCGCCTCATTCTCCCTACGGTCAATGTGCTCCACCTGATAACCTTTAAAATGCCCTGCAACAGCATCAACTTCACGGTGATAAGCCGCCATGAGAGGATCTTTGGAATCCCACTTGCCTGACACCTGTTGAGCTACCAAATCTGAGTCACCAAGACACCGGACCTGGTTCAGGCTCATCTCTTTAGCCATTCGAAGACCATGGAGCAATGCTTCATACCTCGCTGCATTGTTAGTGCAAGGAAACATAAGCCGCAACACATAACAAAATTTGTCACCTCAAGGGGAGGTTAAAACAACTCCAGCCCCCGAGCCTACCAATTGTCTCGACCCATCGAAGTGAATAGTCCAATATGTGTTGTCTGGTTTCTCTTTCGGCATCTGCATCTCTGTCCAATCATTAATAAAATCAACCAGCGCTTGAGACTTGATTGCAGTACGTGGTACATACTTTAACCCATGAGACCCAAGCTCAATAGCCCACTTGGCGACTCGTCCAGTGGCTTCTCTATTTTGAATGATGTCTCCCAAAGGAGCAGAGCTAACCACAGTGATAGGGTGACCTTGAAAATAATGTTTGAGCTTCCGGCTCGCCATGAACACCCCATATACAAGCTTTTGCCAATGTGGATATCTTTGTTTAGATTCAATCAATACCTCACTGACGTAATAAACCGGCCGTTGAACCGGGTGTTGCTTGCCAACCTACTTACGCTCCACCACAATTGCCACATTAACAACTCATGAGTTGGCGGCTACGTATAACAATAGCGGCTCTATCTCAACGGGAGCAGCAAGGACCGGCGGCTCAGCAAGTTGTTTCTTCAGATCCTCAAAAGCAGAGTTTGCAGCATCGCACCAAACAAAATCATCCGTTTTCTTCATCATCTGATACAAAGGCATCGCCTTCTCCCCTAACTGGCTTATGAACCGGCTCAAAGCAGCAACATGACCCGCTAGCCATTGAACGTCATTGATGCATGTTGGTTTGGCCAGGGATTTGATTGCCTTAATATTCTCCGGGTTAGCTTCAGTAGCTCGGTTGGACACCAAAAATCCCAAAAGCTTGCCAGCTGGGACTCCAAAAACACACTTGGCCGGGTTAAGCATCATTTTGTAGACCCGGAGGTTATCAAAGGTCCCTTTCAGATCTGTGACCAAGGTTTCCTCCTTCCTGGATTTTACCACTATATCATCCACATAAGCATGAACATTACGCCCAATCTGATTGTGAAGGCAATTCTTCATACACCGTTGATAAGTTGCCTGGGCACTCTTGAGCCCGAAGGGCATAGACACATAGCAGAAGGCTCCAAACGGGGTGATGAAAGTTGTCTTCTCCTGGTCCTTGACTGCCATCTTGATCTGATGAAAACCTGAATAGGCATCCAGAAAACTCAGACGCGTGCAACCCGCTGTAGCTTCAATGATCTGATCAATATGGGGGAGAGCGAAAGGGTCGGCTGGACAAGCCTTATTTAAATTGGTGTAATCCACACACATACGCCAGGTGCCGTTCTTCTTGAGTACAAGCACCGGGTTGGCGAACCACTCCGGGTGAAAGACTTCCACAATGAACCCGGCCGCCAAGAGCCGGGCCACCTCTTCTCTGATGGCCTTGCGCCTTTCCTCATTGAATCATCGGAGAAACTGCCTGACTGGCTTAAACTTTGGATCAATATTGAGTGTGTGCTCAGCGAGTTCTCTCAGGACACCCGACATGTCAGAAGGTTTCCATGCAAAGATGTCCCGGTTCTCACGGATGAACTCGATGAGCGCGCTTTCCTATTTTCGATCCAAATTGGCACTGATGATGAACTGCTTGGATGAGTCGCCGGGCACAAAATCAACCGCCTTGGTGTCATCAGCTGACTTCAATTTCAACACCAGTTCATGCTCCGTTGTTGGCTTCTTTAGAGACATCATGTCTGCCGGGTCAACATTATCTTTATAAAACTTCAGCTCCTCCGTTGCACAAACAGACTCAGCGTATGCAGCATCTCCTTCTTCACACTCCAGGGCTATTTTCCGGCTTCCATGTACTGTAATGGTGCCCTTATAACCTGGCATCTTAAGCTGCAGATACACATAACACGGTCGAGCCATGAACTTGGCGTAAGCCGGCCGTCCAAACAAAGCATGATATGGGCTTTTGATCTTAACCACCTCAAAGGTTAATTTCTCTGCTCTGGAATCATATTCATCTCCAAAGGCTACTTCCAGTTCAATCTTGCCAACTGGGTATGCCGATTTGCCAGGTACCACACCGTGAAAAATAGTGTTAGATTGCTTGAGACTCTTATCAGTCAGCCCCATCCGGCGAAACGTCTCATAGTAGAGGATGTTGATGCTACTGCCTCCATCCATGAGTACCTTAATGAATTTATATCCACCAACCTGAGGCGCTAATACCAAAGCCAAGTGACCCAGATTGTCCACCCGGGGAGGATGGTCCTCTCTGCTCCACACAATAGGCTGTTCTGACCACCATAAGTAACGCGGGATCGCCGGCTCAACGGCATTAACAGCCCTCTTGTGAAACACATGATATTACCCACTATTCAACTGTTTTGGGTTGCTCTGATATCCGGATTGCTATTACCTTGGCCAGGTTGTGGATTATAACCTCCTTGGTTACCCGCATCTCCCTGACCGTGAAAACCACCTCCACCTGATCCGGCGCCCGAGCTATGAAAACCGCCTCCACCTGAACCGCCGCCAGGGCTATGACTTCCGTCGAATGCATTTGAATTCTTGAATGCCTTCATGATTGTACAGTCCTTCCACAGATGGGTGGCTGGCTTCTCCCAGGTGTCATGTCTTGGACAAGGTTCATTCAATAGTTGCTCAAGGGTGGGACTTGACCCGCCCGACTGAGGGGGTTGCCTACCCTTGTGCTGTTGATTGTTTCCCTGCGCATTGGTGTTAGCTACAAATTCTTCGGCCTTACGTTTATTACCTCCTTGATTTGCCGGGTTATGTTGGTGACCCTTGCCGTTGCCGTTCTTTTTTACCTTCGCTGTATTTTCTTCATCAGACACAGGTCCTTGGCACTATCAGATTCAGCATACTTGACAAGAGCCGCCATCAACTGGCCCATGTCATTGCAGTCACATTTAAGCCACCCCAGCTTCTGCTTCAGAGGTTCAAAACGACAATTTTTCTCCAACATTAAGACTGTCGAGCCGGCATCCATTATATCAGATGAATGAATTATCTCCTTGACCCGGCGCACCCAATGGGTTGTGGACTCGCCTTCCTCTTGCTTACAATTGGTCAGGTCCACGATTGACATAGGTTGTTTGCATGTGTCCTTGAAGTTCTGAATGAACCGGGCTTTTAACTCCGCCCATGAGCCGATGGAATTGGGGGGCAACCCTTTTAGCCAAGTATGAGCCGTTCCATCCAACATCATGGTGAAATATTTAGCCATTGCCGCGTCGCTGACCTCCAACAGCTCCATGGCCATCTCATAACTCTCAATCCAGGCCCCAGGCTGCAAGTCGGCCGTGTAATTAGGCACCTTACGAGGCCCCTTGAAGTCCTTTAGCAAACGCTCATTACGTATGCCAGGCACCAGGCAAGGGACACCTCCGGTTCTTGTTGCCACTCCTGCCTCAACCGAGGTTGCTAGATAAGATGGGAAAGTCTGGTGAGTCGCCTGCTCTGCTACCAGTTGAACCGCTCGCTCAGCCTCTTGTCGGATCCTCTCCTGATCCGCCAAATTAAGGGCTCCAGCCTGTCCCGGCTCATGCCTGTGCGACCGGTTGCAGCGTTGAGCATTGCTTGACATGTCAGCTGAATCCATATGCCTACTGTAGCTTGGGCTCCGGCTCGGGCGAGGGGTTGAATGGATCCTGTCTCGACTATAAGAGTACGCATCCTGCTGTGCCAGAGCCATTTGAAGAAGTTCTCTCACCCTTCGTGTTTCAATCGCCGCCGGGGAGTCACCCTCCATCGGGAGAGCCGCCAAACATGCCGAAGCTGCAATGAGGTTTTCCAAGGGATTGGAGAAGTGACCCGGTGGTGTTGGCACATAATGAGGCGGAGCGGTGTGTACATGAGGTGGTTCCATGGTGCGCGGCTGAACTGGTGCCCCGGGTGTCATGATCCGATTTGCCTCCGGCGGGTTACTTGCCCCAGCCCCGGGTGTATGAAAAAGGTTCCTAGGATCAAGTGTCAGAGGTAGACGTGACTGAGTTTTCTGGTGCCTTCTTCTCATGACCTCATTCGATGCATTCAGATCCACCGAGAGCCCGAAAGTCTCTGCCTAAATCTGTTGAGCACGAACGTCCAAAGGCGTCCGCTCCACGGCCATCCTGACCTCCTCTGCTGCTAAGTTTTCTTTTGCTTGTACCATCTCCTCATGTACGCGTGCCACCTCCGCGTCATGCTGAGCTTGATTTGCCGGTTCTACCATGACAGTAAATAGGGTCATTAGTTTGTCCATGAGGTCCATCAGAATCTGAGCCGGGGGGCGCGCGGAGTCTCCTGACCCGGCTGTGGCCGACTCGGTGGCTGTTGCTGCCGCTGCTGTGGAGTTCCGCCCGGGCTGTGTTCCTGCCATGAAGACTCCGGCCCAGTTCGGCGGCTCAAGGGGGTCAGGAATACTGCTGCCATCGGAACAGCCCCCGAGCATGCCATCCTGGTGTTGATACAAAGAGTCCATCTCACCCGTTGATGATGTAGCGTCAGAACAGACGGCCGTCACAGCGCCATCCACCGACCCTTCAGAGTATTCAACGCCGTGGACGCAGCCTACGAAAGCATGCTTCGCGACAGATTGAACACAGGTGGTCCTCGCGCGCTGAGCCATTTCGACGAGGTTGGTGTGAACGTCCGGCTCAGGGCCCGACTCGCCGATCCGGCCGACGAAGACATGAATTCCGCCGAAGGGGACCCGGTACCCGTACTCGAATGAGCCGGCCTCGGGGCCCCAGCCTTCATCGTTGATGTAGAGCTTGCCGCGATGACTCTTGGTTATCCGGCCCACAGCGTATCCCTTGAGCCCTTCGAAGTTACCCTTCAAGAACTCAAATCCACCGTGCGCTGGCCCCACGGTGGGCGCCAACTTTCATGGAATTGTCATGGCAGATGTCCTAGCAAAAGGACTTAGTCGTAGGGCCATCGCAACTAGGAAGCTTAAAGGGGTTAATCGGGACAAAGGACACGAGAGGTTTTATACTAGTTCGGCCCCTTACGATGAAGGTAAAAGCCTACGTCTAGTTGTGTTGATATTGCTAGGGTTTCGATTACCAAGACGCTAGTTCGTCGGCTTGGTTATCGATATCTTGTTTCTTGCCCTAAGCCACCACTGGGTCGTCCCCTTATATACACGGGTTGACGCCTGGTGGCCTACAGAGTCCCGGCTGGCTCATAAATCGTGTCCGACTCGGTGACTTCTTTTACATTCCTTTCCTTACAAGTCTTTCCTTACATACGGTGATTTACAATATTGGGCCTTAAGCCGCCGCTAGGCCTTTAGTCCTTCTATAAGGTTTAGTAACCTATCGCCTTGAATGTCTATTGGGCTTCCTTTGTGACCCGCCATTGGGGCTGACCCGGCCCCTCCTGGGCGGGTCTAACTGATAGATATATCCCCAACAACACCGCAAAAAGAGTTACATCAAATAGATCTCCAAGAAGATCGAGGAGAACATTGTATTGAGATCCAAAGAGAGAGAAGAAGCCATCTAGCTAATAACTATGGACCGGAAGGTCTGAAATAAACTACTCACACATCATTGGAGAGGCTATGGTGTTGATGTTAGGGGCTAGGGTTCTGCCCGGTCTTGGCCGTAGGTAGTAGGGGAAGGAGGGGGCTGGGCATGGCGATGAGTGGCCGCGCCGGCGGCTGGGCGCCGTCGCGGGAGAGGAGGATGGCGGCGGCAGCGCAAGAGGCAGGGGGCGGCTAGGGTTCCGGCTCCTCTGGGAGCCGGGCAATAGAGATAATCTTCTTATTGCTTGATCTCAAACGATATCTTACACGAGTATTTATAACTTTAGCCTAAGATAACTTGCCTAAGATAACTTGTGGGCCAAGCCCCTAATACAAATGCCCGGTGGGCCGCCGGCCATAACACTTCTCCCCGCCTGCACAAACAGCTCGTCCTAGAGCTGTAAGGTGGGGAAGCGCTTGCGGAACTCCTTGAGGTGATCAACCAGCGTCAAACACCTTCTCGATAGCTGGGGCGGTCAGGTCGGTGGTGACGGCGTCCTCCGAAATGTAGTCTGCAACCTCCAGGTAGAAGAGTCGCGGGCAGACATGGCCAGGCGTGTAGGGCTCGTCGCAGTTGAAGCACAACCCTTGGCGGCGACGCTCGAGGAGCTCGGCTGAGGTGAGCCGGCGGAACGGGCGTCCCGCGGTCGCGGCGAGGGGTGCCGCAGAAGCCTGCGTAGGACGACCCTGCGCGGAATCCGGCCCGGGTAGCGACCCAGCGGTTCGGGACGGTGAGTCCTGCTGGATGGCCACCGCGCGGTGCTCGAACGCGCGGGCGTAGTACATGGCTGACTGGAGATCCTGGGGTCCGCGAAGCTCCACGTCGACGCGAATGTGATCCGGAAGTCCACCGACAAAGAGGTTGGCCCGCTGCTGCGCTGTTACGCCCGACGCATGGCACGCCAGGGCCTTGAAACGGTCGGCGACGTCCTGCACCGTGGAGGTGAAGGGAAGGCGGACGAGCTCCGCCAATCGGTTCCCATGCACCGGAGGCCCAAAGCGAAGGAGGCAGAGCTCGCGGAAGCGCTCCCAAGGGGGCATGGCGCCGTCGTCCTGCTAGTGGGCGTAATACCAGGTCTGTGCCGCGCCGCGGAGGTGGTACGAGGCGAGCCAGGTACGCTCCGATGCGAGGGTGCGCTGCCCGCGAAAGAACTGGTCGCACTGGTTGAGCCAGTTGAGGGGGTCCTCCGTGCCGTCATAGGTGGCGAAGTCGAGCTTGGCAAACCGCGGCAGTGTCTGTGCCGGAGCGCCGTGTCGAACTGGCTCGGAGGAGCGGAGCAGCGAGGCGGGTGGCGCCTGGTCGGAGTACTCCGGGTAGGGACCAGCGGAACCAGATGGCCCCCCGAACTGCGGGAACGGAGTTGGCTGTTCGGGGGCTGTGGTGTAGACCGGCAAAGGTGAAGACCCAGCCGCCCACGCTGGAAGTGGCGACGGGGAGGCCGGGAACCGGACCTGATGAATCGGGAGACCGGTTGGCGAGGGTGCCCCCGAGCTAGGCAGGGGCGGCGTCGGTGGTTGTAGCGTCGGCGGCGGGGGGTGGACGGGGGCGTCGGTGGCCGCGGGGGAGGGTGGCTGCAAGTACCACAGAGGGGCCGCGGCGGGCATGGTCCCGCCGGGGTGTCCCGCCTGGAATGGTAGCAGCGGCAGCCCGGTGCAAGCCAGCACGGAGAACGGCTGCAGCGGTCCGGCGGCCGCCGCCTGCGGCATCTGCTGTAGCGGACAGGGGGCCGCGAACTGCATTGGCCACTGCGTCCAAGGCGGCGTCGAAGCTGCCGGTGGGGGAAGCGTCGGGTAGCCGCCGGTGATGGCCGCCGGTACCGAGTACCACGGCAGCGCCTGCTGGCCCGCGGGCGCAGCTGGATGAAGCGGTGGAGGCGGCCCGTACGGGCTCGCCAAGTAGAGGCGGATGCCCTGGACCGCGACAACCAGGTCATTGAGCATGCCGGCCATGGCCTCCGGTGTGAACTACAGCAGCGCTGGGGGAGGCGACGGCGGTGGTTGTTGGATGGGGATTTGCGGCTGGCCCTGGCCCGGCGTGGTGCCGGGTGTGGGGGAGATCGGCGCCGAGAGGGAGGCCGTGGTGCCCAGCGATGCAGCGGCGGCGTTGGTGGAATCAGTGGCAGCGGCGGTGGGGGAGTCGTTGGGCAGCGGCGGCTGCGATGGTGGCGGGTTTGGAGGTGATGAAGACATGGTCGAAACCCGGGTACCTGATACCAAGGTGTTAGGGGCTAGGGTTCTGCCCGGTCTTGGCCGTAGGCAGTAGGGGAAGGAGGGGCTGGGCGTGGCGATGAGTGGCCGCGCCGGCGGCTGGGCGCCGTCGCGGGAGAGGAGGATGGCGGCGGCAGTGCAAGAGGCAGGGGGCAGCTAGGGTTCCGGCTTCTCTGGGAGCCGAGCAATAGAGATAATCTTCTTATTGCTTGATCTCAAACGATGTCTTACACGAGTATTTATAACTTTAGCCTAAGATAACTTGCCTAAGATAACTTGTGGGCCAAGCCCCTAATACTAATGCCCGGTGGGCCGCCGGCCATAACAGTTGATGTACAAGCCCTCCGTGATTGATTCCCCCTCCGACGGAGCTCCGAAAAAGGCCCCAAGATGGCATCTGTTGGGTATAGAAGGTTGCGGCGGTGGAAATAGGGTTTCGTGGTGCTCCTGGATGTTTTCGGGGTATATGGATATATATAGGAGGAAGAAGTAGGTCGGTGGAGCCTTGAGGGGCCCACGAGGGTGGGGGCGCGCCCAGGGGGGCATGCGCGCCTCCCTGCCTCGTGGCCTCCTCGTTGATATCTTGACGTCCACTCCAAGTCCCATGGATCACGTTTGTTCCAAAAATAACTCTCCCAAAGGTTTCATTCCGATTGATATTCCTTTTCTGCGAAACATTGAAATAGGCAAAAAAACAGCAATTTGCACTGGGCCTTGGGTTAGTAGGTTAGTCCCAAAAATAATATAAAAGTGTATAAATAAGCCCATAAACATCCAAAACAAATAATATAATAGCATGGAACAATAAAAAATTATAGATACATTGGAGACGTATCAAGCATCCCCAAGCTTAATTCCTCTCGTCCTCGAGTAGGTAAATGATAAAAACAGAATTTTTGATGTGGAATGCTACCTAGCATAATTCTCAATGTAATTTTCTTTATTGTGACATGAATGTTCAGATCCGAAAGATTCAAGGCAAAAGTTTAATATTGACATAAAAATAATAATACTTCAAGCATACTAACTAAACAATCATGTCTTCTCAAAATAGCATGGCAAAAGAAAGTTCATCCCTACAAAATCATATAGTTTGGTCATGCTCCATTTTTGTCACACAAGAATGCTCTCATCATGCACAACCCCGATGACAAGGCAAGCAATTGTTTCATACTTTAGTAATCTCAAACTTTTTTCAACTTTCACGCAATACATGAGCATGAGCCATGAATATAGCACTATGGGTGGAATAGAATAATTATAGGGGGTTATGTGGAGAAGACAAAAAAGGAGAAAGTCTCACATAGATGCGGCTAATCAATGGGCTAGGGAGATTCCCATCAATTGATGTCAATGCGAGGTGTAGGATTGCCATGCAACGAATGCACTAGAGCTATACATGTATGAAAGCTCAACAAAAGAAACTAAGTGGGTGTGCATCCAACTTGCTTGCTCACGAAGACCTAGGGCATTTGAGGATGCCCATTGTTGGAATATACAAGCCAAGTTCTATAATGAAAAATTCCCACTAGTATATGAAAGTGACAAAACAAGAGACTCTCTATCGTAAAGATCATGGTGCTACTTTGAAGCACAAGTATGGAAAAAAGAGGATAGTAACATTGTCCCTTTTTATTTCTTTTCTTTTTTCTTTTTTGGGGCCTTTCCTTTTTTTATTTGGCCTTTCTCTTTGTTTTGGGACAATGCTCTATTAAGGATGATCATCACACTTCTATTTATTTACAACTCAATGATTACAACTCGATACTAGAACAAAATATGACTCTATATGAATGCCTCCAGTGGTGTACCGGGAAGGGCAATGAATCAAGAGTGACATGTATGATAAATTATGCATGGTGGCTTTGCCACAAATATGATTTCAACTACATGATCATGCAAATCAATATGACAATGGTGAAACGTGTCATAAATGAAATGGTGGAAAGTTGCATGGCAATATATCTCGGAATGGCTATGGAAATGCCATAATAGGTAGGTATGGTGGCTGTTTTGAGGAAGATATAAGGAGGTTTATGTGTGATAGAGCATATCATATCACGGGATTTGGATGCACCGGCGAAGTTTGCACCAACTCTCAAGGTGAGAAAGCACAATGCACGGTACCGAAGAGGCTAGCAATGATGGAAGGGTGAGAGTGCGTATAATCCACGGACTCAACATTAGTCATAAAGAACTCATATACTTATTGCAAAAATCTATTAGTAATCGAAACAAAGTACTACGCGCATGCTCCTAGGGGGATAGATTGGTAGGAAAAGACCATCGCTCGTCCCCAACCGCCACTCATAAGGAAGACAATCAAAGAATAGCTCATGTTTCAAATTTGTTACACAACGGTTACCATACGTGCATGCTACGGGACTTGAAAACTTCAACACAAGTATTTCTCAAATTCACAAATACTCAACTAGCACACTCTAATATCACCATATTTATATCACAAAACAATTATCAAGTATCAAACTTCTCCTAGTACTCAATGCACTTTTTATGATAGTTTTTATTATACCCATCTTGGATGCCTATCATATTAGGACTAATTTCATAACCAAAGCAAATTAGCATGCTGTTCTAAAGGACTCTCAAAATAATATAAGTGAAGCATGAGAGATCAATAATTTCTATAGAATAAAACCACCACCGTGCTCTAAAAGATATAAGTGAAGCACTAGAGCAAAATTATGTAGCTCGAAAGATATAAGTGAAGCACATAGAGTATTCTAATAAATTCCAATTAAAGTGTGTCTCTATCAAAAGGTGTGTACAGCAAGGATGATTGTGGTAAACTAAAAAGAAAATACTCAAATCATACAATACGCTCCAAGCAAAACACATATCATGTGGTGAATAAAAATATAGCCTCAAGCAAAGTTACCGATGGAAGACGACAAAAGAGGGGATGCCTTCCGGGGCATCCCCAATATTAGGCTTTTGGTTGTCCTTGAATTTTACCTTGGGGTGCCTTGTGCATCCCTAATCTTAGACTCTTGCCACTCCTTGTTCCATAATCCATCAAATCTTTACCCAAAACTTGAAAACTTCACAACACAAAACTTAAACAGAAAATCTCATGAGCTCCGTTAGTATAAGAAAACAAACCACCACTTAAGTTACTGTAATGAACTCATTCTTTATTTATATTGGTATTAAACCTACTGTATTCCAACTTCCCTATGGTCCATAACCTCCGATACTAGCCATAGATTCATGAAAATAAGCAAACAACACGCGAAAAACAGAATCTGTCAAAAACAGAACAGTCTGTGGTAATCTGTAGGTTTAGAATAATTCTGTAACCCCCAAAATTCTAAAATAAATTTATGGACGTGCGGAATTTATATATTAATCATCTGCAAAAAGAATCAACCTAATCTCACTCTCCAGTAAAATATGGCAGCAAATCTCGTGAGCGCTAAAATTTCTGTTTTTTACAGCAAGATCGCAAAGACTTTCCCCAAGTCTTCCAAAATGTTCTACTTGGCACAAACACTAATTAAAAGCATAAAACCACATCTAAACAGAGGCTAGATGAATTATTTATTACTAAACAGAACCAAAAATCAAGGAACAAAAACAACATTGGGTTGCCTCCCAACAAGTGCTATCGTTTAACGCCCCTAGCTAGGCATAAAAGAAAGGATAGATCTATGTATTATCATCTTTTGTATGCAATCCATAAGTGGCTCTCATAATAGATGTTGGGTTTCGTAGTAATTTCAAAAAAATTCCTACGCACACGCAAGATCATGGTGATGCATAGCAACAAGAGGGGAGAGTATGATCTACGTACCCTTGTAGATCGACAACGGAAGCGTTAACTTGGTTGATGTAGTTGTACGTCTTCACGGCCCGACCGATCAAGCACCGAAACTATGGCACCTCTAAGTTCTAGCACACGTTCAGCTCGATGACGATCCCCGGACTCCGATCCAGCAAAGTGTCGGGGAAGAGTTTCGTCAGCACGACGGCGTGGTGACGATCTTGATGTACTACCGTCGCAGGGCTTCGCCTAAGCACCGCTACAATATTATCGAGGACTATGGTGGAAGGGGGCACCGTACACAGCAAGAATATGATCACGTGGATCAACTTGTCTCTCTAGGGGGTGCCCCTACCTCCGTATATAAAGGTTCAAGGGAGGGGGGCCGGCCGGCCAGGAGAGGCGCGCCAGGAGGAGTCCTACTCCCTCTGGGAGTAGGACTCCTCCCCTTTCCTAGTTGGAATAGGATT